>NC_056749.1:203530424-203550424 GCF_019279795.1 Protopterus annectens
TGATGCATGTTTATTTTTCTGTTTATTTTTGACAGGTGAAATGGGAACAAAAGTGTTATTAATGGTTGGTCACAGGAATGGGCACAACATTCTGACAAAACAGGAAAGCCGTCCCCGCTCCCTTTCCCAGGACCAGCTAGATTAACTCTCCGTTGCCCATTGAGGGGATTCTAACAGCCATGCCCTGTCCATAGTGGCTGTGGATGCTACACCAGAGAGATCTGGGGTAAAAGATGAGTGGTCTGAGGTGCCACTAATGGCCACAGCAGTCACCCACCTGCACTTGAGGGAAGTTGCTAGCCTGTTGTGACAAAGGTTGCTTGCTTAACTTTTTCTCATTTTGTTGCTGGAAGAGGGACCAACTGTGGGACTAGTAATTTGCTTCTTGGTAAAGCTGAAAATGGTGCCTCTTTCTTGGGGTAAACAAGAAAAGCTGGTGAAGCTCAAGTCTTTAAAAGTTAGTTTTTCCGCATAAAACCACAGTAAAAAAGTACTTTTAAAACACTTTGCCAGCTCCAAAAAGTAGGGTAAATTCAGTTTCTCCATAGAAAAAATGGTTTTCAATTACTTTAAACCACTTTTAAACTGAAAGCAAAAATGTATGCTCTCATTTAAAAGTACAGTACAGTCTCTATAAAGTCCATTAAAACTCCTTGCTTTAAAATAACTTTCCTGAACAGGGAAATGTTAAGTAAACAAAAATTTTTGAATAGAAGGTTTTTACCTCCAAGGGAACTTGTCTGCCCAGCAAAGGAACAGGACAAGCCATCGATCCTCGAAAGCCACAGAGGAGAGCAGTCTTCAGTGGCAGGAAACCTCTGAAGGGTTTGGCACCCAAACCTGACAGCCTGTTTGGGCATGTGGTAGGTGTCTTGAAGTTTCGGAAGCTGACTGGCTGTGTTATCCCTGAAAGCAGATAACTACTGCAGTAGCCTTAGCTATATGGGTTATCAATATGATGAACATCCTAATATGAAAACATTTACATAAATGGAAGAAACTGATATAAGCAACCATTTGATGTAGGAGCATGAGTAATAATACAGTGGCAAAAATATCAAGCCAAATAAAGATGGAGATGTGGAGTGTCACAATGTCTGTATTATTATTAATAATAATAATAATTATTGTTATTATAATAGTCAGATCTTAAGCTGAGTTTACTGTTCCGAAGTTATAGTAGTACAGTTGATATGACTAGTTAATAATAAAAAAGGAAAGAGACAAGGGAACGAATGGGGAATTAGTGAGGAATTTGGAATATGTATTGATCGTGTGAGGTGGGAATCTGAGAGAGATGTCAGTAGGAAAGCTTGTGCAGTAGAGAGATAGGGAGAGAAATGGAGGTTGGTGGAGAAAAATAATGTCAGTGGGGATAATTGTGTCCGCTGACTGAGTTGTTTTGAAAAGATATTCGTTTAGATTCCTGAAGAAGTTGGCAATGGAATTGCAGGTGGGACTAGATGTCCTGTAGTTAGAATAGGAAATATTCACACTGTTGTGATACTAAATTTGAAAAGCTGTGCTCTGTGCTGTGAAAGTTGGTTGTAAGAGTTTGCAGGGGTGGGTCCGCTTGTAGTATGGCTTTAAAGTTGTATGAGGAAATCCTTTTAATTAGGAGGAAGGAAAAGAAGGTAATGATAATTTTGTTTAGGTGCTTGAAGTTTAAGGAGACAGTTAACGCTTTTTGATTATTGTTCGAAATTGAGCAATTTAGCCTTTTAAGGTATAGCACAAATATTGGTCCTTCCTGTTAGGGTAGATTGTACTGAATCTGCATATCTGGTTACTGATTCTTTGTCAAGTCAGAAAATGAATTTATAGACATCTCAATTATAATGCATAGACCAAAGATGTGCTAAAGGAACTGATTTAGAAGTGGTTGTTGTTCCTTCTGGAGAAAGAAAGTGCAATTCTTTTGGCCCCAAAAGTAATCTGTTTAATTTTGGATCTTGTTTCACCATTGTAATATAGAATGTTAAGTTACACCAAGACCTGGTTGATTAACTACTACAGTACTGGACAGAAGAGAGGAAACAAAAAATGTGCACTTTCATTCCTTATTTTAAATGGAACTTACTCAGAAATGTTTCCTTGTGTTAAGTTGTTCATCTAGGTAAAGTCCTAGGACTGTATGATTTGTCAGATTTTGAGGAGAATGTGACTAGCAGAGGGTTTTGTTTAACTTATGGCTTAGGTAAATTAAATGGCAGAGGTTACAGATGGAGAGTAGCATGATTAACAGTGAGCTCATTGGGTTATATCTAAACCTAGCAGGGAATTCTTATTGGTTTTGAGGTGTTAGTTTTTAAAGTTTTTGTTTTGGTCCTGATCATAAAGGTACACATGCAGACCACCAAAGCTTTGTTTATTTAGCTTATAAAAAATTCATAAAGTCTTGTAGGTTCATAGTTGTATACAAGGGTAATATCCACTGGGGCCTTTATAAACCTAGTGAAAAATCTTAAATGAAACCAACAAGTTTTTGTCTTGCAGGTTATATTAAGGGATATATGTAAGCTAGGGTTAGATTTACAGGTTGCCCGTCTATTAGATACAAAAGGTGCTCCATTTACAATAATATACGATTTTCCAATCCACTGGATCAGGTTGTGGTTGAAGACCTCTTATTCACACAGATAAAAAAAAACAGTTCTAGAGAGGGGGAATTCTGAGACAAGTAGTTCTGAAGTTATTCATTTTGAAGATATGCAAAAAAGAGATTCTTTACCTGCTCCTGGTTTGCAATTGTCTGCAGACTGTCATCCCGAGGCTGTTGATATTTGCCTTTACTTCATAGAAGTAGATGCCAAAATGCAGTGGACCCAGCGCAGAACTCTGAAGGAGTCCACTAGTGACTACCTGTTTGTGGAGGTCTAGCTGGATCTTTTCTGAGGCAGCCGGCTATCCAACAAGTAACAAAGGAGGTTTATGCCCAAGTGCGATATTGTATCAGATGCCTTAGCTGGGTTAAGATAGGCAGTGTGTACTGTTTTCCCTCGTGCATTGCCTTGGTAACCTTCTCCAGGAAGTCCACCAGGTTAAGTAGACATGATCTGCCCTTAAACCAGACTGGGTTGGATCCAGTGTCTGAAGGTTTCCTATGTCATTATTAATAATTTCCACTGTAGTTCTTTCCATGGCTTTACATATGAGACCTGTCAAACTTATGGGTCTGCAGGTCCTGGCTTCCGCTGATGGCCCACCCTTGTACAGATGGATGATTGTTGCAGGTCTCCATTCTCATGGTACAAATCCTGACTGGAGGCTGTGGTTAAACAGACTACAGTGGTCCTGATATGTCATGTTTCAGGTTATTTATGAGACGGCTTGTGATATTATCAGGGCCCATCAATGTGGTACTCTTGGCTGTAGAGAACACATCAAGGACTTGCTCCCTCGTTAGGTGGAGGGGTATGTTTGATGGTATTTCCTGCGGGAGGGGGGAATTGGAGCAGAACTTGTCAGCCCACTGATTTGCTGCATCTTCCGGCTCTGTGTAGTTGGCTTCATTTACAATACGTTCTGCACACTGCTGTGCGCTGCCTTTGAGGTTACAAAAAAAGCTAAAGAAACTTTGTGGATGTCCTTGGCCTGAGGAGCTAACTTTATCTCCGAATTGGCTTTGGTAGACTTAATTTGCCCTTTTAGTTTTTTGATTAGATTGAGTGTTTATATCCTGCTGGGCATTGCACTGAGTATGACAGTTTTCTTTTTGTTCTGGGTCATTTGTTTTTTGTTTGTTCTGGTGCTTATTTCTGGTAAACATTACTGTCTATTCATTTATTAACATGACTGCACAGAGATTCTTTGAACAATTCCACATAGGCAGATGTGTGTTGAGGATTTGGGGGAGGGGTTTAAAATTTTGTCAGGTTATCACTTTAGTAGTAGGATGTTTGCCTTAGAATAGTTTGTAAATGTTAGAGGGTTCGTTGGAGCCACATAACTGAGTTTTATTACAAAGGAGACTGCATTCTAATCTGACCTTACCAAAGATGGTATTGCATCTTGGAGGATACAGCATTTTCTCATGTTTGAGAGTACCAGGTCCAGCATGTTTGCACCCCTGTTGGACATGCAGACTTATCTGGTCTAAAGTGTTTGTGTTTAAAAACTCCAGGAATCTCTGGACATGTAAGCTTGGGGTCAGATAAGTATCCAGTTTCATAGTGGAGTAGTTAAAGTTGCCCATGAGGGCAGCACAGTGGTGCATTGGTTAGCATTGTCAGATCAGCAAGAGGTTCTCCAGTTCGATTCTGTGCTGGGGTGCCTTCTGTGCAGAGTCTGCATGTTCTCTCTGTGTTCATGTGGGTTTTCTCCCACATTCCCAAGACATGCTGCAGGTGGATTGGACTTTCCAAATCAACTCTAGGTGTGAGTGTGTGTGCCTTCTGTGGAAGGTTGTTTGCCAGGCTGGCAACCCGAGACTGAAAAAGTTTGCTGCCTCTCATTCTGTGGATCTATGATCCACTGTGACAACCTATAATGGGGGCAGCTAAAAGGAGAAGTTAAAGTTGCCCATGAATATGGTATTTGGTTGAATGTTAAGTGACTCCAGCAAGTTTGAGTATGAGCTATGGGTTTCTTGCGTTACGTAAAGTGATCTGAGCTTGCAAAGATATGGTTTGGGACTTTTGCCTGTGGAAATTTGGACATGAAGGAACTCCAGCCCATTGTCTTTTTTAACTAGTCTTGAGGTGAATTTTGTTATAGATTGAAACACTTTCACTATTAGTCCCTGCCTGTGTAATAACTGTCCTAAATGTATGGAAGTAATTGTAACCTTGCACTGCCAGGTGCTTTTCACAGCTTTTAAACTATGTATCAATAACTGCATAGCTGTCCGCATTTTCCAGTGTAAGGACAGCTTGGAGGAAGTGGAGTTGAAGCTCACTTCATTGAGCAGTAACACCGTTAAGATTCCCTTGGGTTGGTTTTGCTGTGTCAGATGGTTTGTCATTGTGGTATTGCATGTAAAAGACACTGTGTGGGAGGACAAAGTTTTGACTTATGCTCTAAAGCCTACAAGGGACAGGTCCAGACCATCATTGACAAAGCAGCATGGTCTGTTGACCATATTTTCCCATGCTGATAAATATTATACTGCCTTGAAATGACACCAAAAGCTAATCCAGCTATTAAAGTCAGTCATCTTCTGTTCATGTTGTGGAATCATCCTTGGTGAAGGGAGAATTCTGCTGAACGTTTAGTACGTACCAGCCAAAGACACACAGTCTGAGAGTTCTATAATATGTCTCTCTTCATATAGTTCAGGTATGTACATTTCGGGTTATTTACACCTACATGTACTATAACCCAGTCATACTGGTACTTGTGATGTAGTGACCCGAGTGTGCTTTATACTTTAGGCTCCAAGGAGTGTGGCAGTATGTGCTGTGTTTGATATTGTTTTGGTAGAATACTTTTGGAGTTGCTGAAGATACTTTCTGTAGGTTGAACATCTGGGAGATTGCTGGGGTTTAGCAAGGCTACATTTAAGTGCTTCAGCGTACATCGGTCTGTGTGTTGGGTCTGTACTGTGTGTAGTGGATGTAATGACTACAATGTGAGATTGTTGATTCCATTGACATTGTGTAATTACATATGTCACATACTGTATCAATTTCCCAAAGCATTATTTGGTTGCCAGCGAATGAGACATTTTTTTCGTTGTCTCGAAATGACCGTTTCTACCAAAATGTCACCAGAGAAATTCTGAGAAGTGCATATTCATGGTTTAAAAGGAACAAAACCTCTCAAAATCCACAAACTGATGAATGAAGCATCAAGAACATAGACCACCAGCAATAATCCTAATATCCTTGTTTATTTAAGCACGTTTCGTCAAGTTTCAGACTTCATCAGAATAAAGTCACATAGTCGTAATGCATATATACACCACCCCAACTTCCTATTAGTCAATAAAGTTGCATAATTTCCTCTAAAACGAAGCATTATTCATAACTTACTGAAAATTTATTATAGAACCACTCCAAGCCCTCATAATGATAGTGCCTCTTCTATCAAGTAGTCCTTTCACCAGACCCAGTACCTTTATACCCCCTCCCATCCACAGGTCCATATGTTTGAAACCCTCTGTGAGAAAGAAATCAGGGAATTGAGGTACAAAGGCATTATTGAAGCCTCTAATTTGTGCAACAGGGAGAAAAAATTGCTTAATGGACATATTGGTTAACAGGGAAGTCCGTATTGTGAAACCGGACAAGGGTGGTGGGTTGGTTGCGATGGATGTTTTTCAATACAACAGTAAAATGTTTGACTTTTTGTTTAGTGACACCTATACTGAGGTCTCACGCAATAAGGTAAATATCGCTTATAGAAATATTGACCTTACTTTGTAAAAACTATTATTGAATGGTCAGTTGGAATTGAGTAAATTTAGACACCAAGGAATCAAGGAGCCCAACTATTTTTGGGATCCCGAAGATTCAGAAGTCCATGAGCAACCCCCCCCCCCTGCGTCCAATAGTAGATGCCAAGGCTTCCAAGATGTTTGCCCTTGCAAAATTTATTGATAGCAAGGTGAAAGGACTACTTGATGGAAGAGGCACTATCATCAGGGACTTGTGGGATTTTCTCACTAAAATAAAACCTGAGATGTCTGATGATGGTCTTATAATGGTGACCATCAACTGTTGACCTTCATATCGTCTATCACACATGATCGACCGGGCACTTAATCAAACTGTTTCTGCGAAACCAAAACCATGAAACTTCCCAAATGTTGAAATAATGTCGAATTTCGACATTTCCGGCCGTGCCACACCAGTGCTACCATAGGTCAAAAAGGGGGCGAGATTTTTGTCGTTCAGTTATGTGGAATTTGACACTGGAGACGTTCGCACTTCGGTATTCGTGGAAGCGGTTTCGCCCATATTGGGATCGATGATATGAAGGTAAACCACCATCAACATTAAAGATTTATTTTCGGTTATCCCCTATCATGAGGGCTTGGAGTGGTTCTATGAATATCTGTGTTTCAGCTCCAATGTAGGGCACAACACCATCTTGACCATATCTACATGTATGGAGCTTGTGCTTGAAAACAATTTTATTTGTTTTGAGAGCCAGCTTTTTAAACAAAAGCAGGGAGTGGCGACGGGTGCCTGGTGTGCTCCCGGTTTCGCCGATATAGTTTTAGCCCATTAGGAAGATTTATTTATCTTTAATTCAACCTTTAAAGACTCTTTGGGCACTATATGTACTTTGACGTCCTGGTGATTTTTTTTTTTTTTTTGGAAGGGAAGAACTTGATAGGTCTTTTATTTATGTAAATCAAACTACCTCCTTCCTTAAGTTCACCATGGCCAGAGATAATGATCAATTACATTTCTTGGCTGTAACAGTCAAAAAGGATTACCAAAGCAAGGCTTTCACTTCTCATCTGTATAGGAAGCCAATGTACTCAAACTCATTGCTGCATTATGACAGCTGGCACCCCGTGCACCAAAAAAGAGCTCTAGTTAAGGGCCAGTATGTTAGGTTGGCTAGAATGGTGTCTCGGGACTAGATGACTTTTTGAGTGAGTGTTTTAAAGTTGAAAGAAATATTAACTGGAAGGGGTTATCCTGGCAATTTTGTACATTACATCGCGAATGAGGTGATCAGAAAAAGGGAAACTGGTGCATTTTTTTGCCTACTGTCCAATGGGAATAGCTCAATTGGAGTAACCCAGACTGGGAGACAGGATCGTTTCTCAAGAGCTTTTATTCTTCCCTTTAGTGTTGACTTTTATGGCATTAGGAATATCGTATGTAGACTATGGGACATGTTCACTATTGATAATGAAGTTTATGCAGTGGTGGGAAATAACCCCACCATAGTATACAAGAAGGAAGTTTGTCTAAAGGGTTTAGTGGAAAGGGATTTTAGAACACCTACACTGGGATGTTTCAAATGTTGGAGATGTAGTCAGTGTCCAGCCATCTTTCAAGGTGAAGCTATTAAAATCGCTGGTTATGGAATGGTCATACCTAGGAAGAAATATTTTTGTTATTCAAAAGGTGTGGTATACGTCGCGGTTTGTGATCAATGCGATGGCTTCTACATAGTTAAGACCAAAAGATCACTGAGGCAAAGGGTGTATCAACACCTCTATGACATCAAGAATAAAAACACAAATAGTGCTTTGTACAAGCACATCAGTGTTTGTCCCACACATACTTTCAAGTTTGGGGCCATAGACCACATTGACCTTGGGTCAAGAGGGGGACCAATGGACAAATAGTTTTAATCTGCCATGACAATTCCTTAAATTCTAATACCCGTCAATCACCAGGTCTCAATGACAGAATTTCTTTGAGCTCTGTTTTAAAATTAAAATCTATCTATTTTTTATAGGTTAATTATTATTATTTTTTGTGAACATTGTTTTATGTGTTTGCATTGGAATTTTATGTCTCATATTTTCAGTAAGCTATGAATAATGCTTCATTTTAGAGGAAATTATGTAATTTTATTGACCAATGGGAAGCTGGGGTGGTGCATATATATGTATTGTTATGACTATGACTTCTGATGAGGTCTGAAACTTGACGAAAAGCACTTAAATAAACAAGGATGTTAGGATTATTCCTGGTGGTCTTTTTGATGCTTTGTTCATCGTTTGTACGTATTGATGGTTTCAGATCTTTTTTAGATGAACTGCAAGAGACATGGTACCACAGGAGTGTGCAGCAGGCTAGCTTGGGCTCTTTAAGGGTAGAAACTACAGCTAGGCTAAGTATGACTAAATTTGTGCTGTAATTCTCCTCGGTAGACAAACAAGGTGCAGAACTGATTACTGGATAAACTTGTAGAGGAAGTTTTGAATGGAAAATTTAGTTTTTAAAAGCCTCCATCTCTACAAGGCAGTGGTAAACACCACTGTGTGATGAGCAGCATCACACAGATGCTCCAAATTTATAGACTGACGGAAAACTGACTAAACAAGCTAAAACACCCTCCTCACTTCCCACCTTCCTGTTTGATTTACATCTCGGACAGTCCAGACTTCCTTCTTCTGTTGCTTGAATTGCATTCCCAGCCTTCTTAAATTTGTATTTGGTAAAAAAAAAATAATCTTAAAACTGTGAGAGGTGTATTTCAAAGAGATCTGTATAAACAACAGGAGTCTGCAGTTCTTTAAAAATCCATCTATGTCAAGAAGATTTTTTTCCATGGCAGCTGTTGAGTTTCGCCAGAGCTTGACAAAACCGTCTTGAGGTTGGGATAATAATTTGGCATTTCCCAAAACCAGGAATAAGTAATCTGCATTTAAAGTGAATTCCACACCCCTGTTGTCATTGGTCATGTTGAAATATATATTTAAAAGAACACTTTCTTCTTACCAATGTCTGTACTGTTAATGCAGGCTTCTTGAAGTAACTGGATTTGTGAGTTCTGATTTCAAGCACCTACTTTATCTACAGCTTCTAAGATTATGTTCCACTTAAAGTGGAGCCAGTTCACCAGCTTTTAACATGAACCTTTCTTTATGGTGTGGTTTCACACAAGTGATTAATAGCCCCACACATTATAGTAGACATTAAATTCCCCTTTAGGTGGTATCCTAGTAGCAGACTCTAGCAAATACACCACCTAAAGTCCAATGTCTGGCTGTCTCATTGATTCAATCTATATAAGAATTAAATAGGAAAATAAGAAGACAGAGGAAAAGTAGAAAAGATCTGTAATGGAGAAGTTAAAGAAATAGAAACTGAGGTTATGGAGTACTTGAGAAGTGAAGGATTCTGAGGTTATGGAGTACTTGAAGTGAAGGATTCAGTGTAGAGAACCTAACTCAAAAAAGCATCACAGCAGGATAGAGCAGTGGACATCCAAATTAAGGAGAAACCAGTGGAAAAGGAAGCAACTGGTCAGTTGCCATGCAAAGATATTTTGGAGCATTTCACAGGAAACCAGTATAAACATTCGCTTGAAGCTGGACAGCAAGAGAAGGAAAGGAAACTGTGACAACTCTGATGCAGTCAATGTTGAGTGACGGGCCAATGTGTTCCCATATGACAGAGCAGTGGGTGACACAGGATGAAATTGACGAGAATGTGCCACAGGAAGATGCTGTAGAACTCTCTAGAGATTGCCCGCAGGAAATGGAGTAAAAAAACGTGCTCTCAGTTTAGAAGAAAATGAGTCAAGAGAAGAGTTGCTTGATTTTAATAGAGAGAGACTTAAGATCAATGAAAGAAATGGACTGCAGGAAGTCAATAAAACTCAAAAAGTCAGAAGTTTGATTAAAACAAATGAACGCTAGGACTGTTCATGGAGATCCATGTGATTATAACAGAAGTAAATGGGACATATTACTCTGCAACTAAATTAATGACCGATAAAATTCTACCAAAAGAACACAGGGTAGTGAGGAAAAGGAAGGCGAGAAATCAAATACCAGCATGGAAGTATCAAACGGAGAAAACAATAAAGCAATTAACACAAGTGGTGTCACTTGGAGTACAGAAGAGAGAACATATAAAAATACTCGGATAGATGTGATAAAAGCAATGCACAGTATTATAACAGATCAGTATTTATCATGCACTCTCCCAAATAAACTAAAAATGTCAGCACAGGCAGAAAAACTTAGAAGATACACAGATAAATATAAAGAAAAAGTACAATATAAGCAATTTATTGATGATCCAAAAAAGTTTTTTGTAGAGAATTGGAAAACAAGGCAAAAGAAATTGAAAAACCACCAAAAAAGGGAGAAATAGATTCATGTTGGAGAAATATTTATGAAGATCTTGTGCGACATAAAGATGCTAAATGGGTAGAAGTAGTAAAAGGAGGAATAAGAAGTTCAAAGGTACAGGATATGAAATGGGATGAAGTAACAGCCAGAGAGATTGAAACACAATTACGAAAAGCCTCTAATTGGAAACCCCTGGCCCAGATGCAGTATTTAACTTCTAGCTAAAAGTATTAACATCTTTGCACGAAGCTTTAGCCATGAGTAAGAACTATTTATGTGCACACCTAGGACAGACACCAGCCTGGCTAACAACAGGAAAAACAATGCTCCAACTTGAGTGAACCTGCAAGCTACTCTAAAAACTATTGACAATAAATTTCCTTCTGACAACGTATAAACTATACAACTGGAATTAATGCAGGCAGAGTTTATAGTCCTTTAGAAGAAAACTCAATTATGGCAGTAGAACAAAGGGGTAATAAGTCATATGGAACAAAAGATCATTTTGTTAGTTCAAGTGGAGAACTGTAAAAGGGGGAAGAATCTAAGAGTGGCATGGATAGACTACAAAAAAGCGTTTTGACAGTATCCCACATTCATGGATAAAAGAGTACTTAAAAATGTATAAGATGCACCCTATACTGATAAACTACATGACAGCGACCATGAAACAGTGTGAAACCACTTTGAATTTAAGCCATGATAAAGGACAAATTATTATTCCAGGGATAAAAATCTAGAGGGGGATATTCCAGGGTGACTCTTGTCACCGCTGCTCTTTTGCCTTGCCCATAACCCATTAAGTTGTCTGCGTAACAGTTTCGGTCATGGCTATAATTTGGCTCCCAGAAAAAGTTGCGAAGGATGTATGGGCCTCCTTGAAATTCATTACTTGTATAGATCTGCAGTCGTGAGACTGCATACATATCTGCTGACCTCAGAAGACCCAAACATAGTGAAAGTTTTGAAACGTGAAGAGAATAATTCTAAGATGCCTTCCCTGCTTAGTCTAGCAGAAGCATGTTGGCGTCAAGCGGGAATGGAAATCAAACCAGAAGTAGATAAAAATCGAGCACCAACTGAATGTGCCAAAAAAAAAAATGTAAGGTGAAGGATCAGATGAGAAGGCAAGAAATGTGGAAAATGCATAAATATAGTTGTAAGTATAGAAAACTCCTGGAACTCTTTGTTCAGGATTGAATGTAGGAATGGCTAAGGAGAGGCAAATTCAAACCAAAAGATGAAAGGTTAATATTGGCGGCCCAAGATAGTGGACTACTTGCACATTGGTTTTCAAACTCTTTGAACATGTGGGAGAAACAGACAAG
This sequence comes from Protopterus annectens, assembly GCF_019279795.1. NCBI lineage: Eukaryota > Metazoa > Chordata > Ceratodontiformes > Protopteridae > Protopterus > Protopterus annectens. The sequence goes on from NC_056749.1 coordinate 203,542,467, forward strand.
TGTAGGTTCTGTAAAACAGAACTGGAAACATTTGCAAAACTTGTTGCTGGTTGACATACTAATTGCAGAAGGACTGTATAGTGAAAGTCATAATAATGTGGCAAGACTGTTGCACTGGGGGTTGTGCAAAATTATAATACTAAAGTAGCTGAAAAACACTGAAAACAAGAGCCACAAAGCATCATAGAAAATTATGAAGTCTACATCACAAGGGATCACCCATTACCAACAGTCAGATGCGAAAAAACGGATATAGTGGTCCATGAAAAGAAGACGAAAGCAACATTGGTCATTGAAATCGCTACACCCAGTGACTACAGTGTCTTGTGTACAAAATATCGGACTCCTATTACAAAATCGAAGCGGCTAAACATTGAACGGCCTTAACATCAGAAATGCCGTTCAACTAAATGCATTTAGTGAGATTGCAGTATAGTGAAGATCGGAATATTTGCCCTTTCCTCACTTTAGTGCGATCTCGGAGTTGCTATATATAATTAGCAGCGGAGTGCAGCCCCCACAAATGTGACTTCAAGGTCCTGCATTTTCGGCCTTTAGGCTGTTCCATGTTTAGTGTCTTCGGTGTTTTAATATAGACCCAAAATATCTGTATTTGCAGGCAGAAATGAGGGCAATGTGGAAAAAAGATGCCCACACAGTTCTAATAGTAGTAGAAGCAATGGGATTTATAAAAAATCTACAGTCTTATTTAGATATGTTACCGATGCATGTAACTCAATACAAATTGCAGAAGGAGTCATTACTGGGCATGTTGCGGGTGCTGCAACGTGCACACTACTGGCTGACATCAAAGATTGAAATAATACTAATTTCATAAACTTTAATCATACTTTGACATAGGAATGGGGTTCATTCCCGTCGTGGTATTAAAAACCCAAAAGATTTGGAGAAATTAAGGGAGAAGATATCTCACAACTCTAAACAGCATGTTAATAAAACAACATGCAACATTTCCAAGTTTAACCCAGAAATGTTCATTACTAACCTGTCCTCTATTAACTGATGTAGTAGTCCATGAAAAGAAGACAAAAGTAGCGCTGATCAGTGAAATTGCTACACACGATGATTACATTGTCTAACATACCAAGAGAGACAACATCATAAAATACTAGGATTTGCAGGCAGAAACAAGGGCAATGTGGAAGAAGGATACCCAGACAGTTCCAAAGTAGTAGGAGCAATATATCTCATAAAAAAAAAATTCCATTCATGCTTACGATACATGTAAATATGTACGAATTGCAGGAGTCAGTTTTGGGTACATTGTAGGTGCTGTGAAGATCACTTGTGGCTAACATTAAAGACTGAAACAATGGTAACTTCATGAACTTTAATTGTACTTTGACATAGGAATGGGGTCCATTCCCATCACGGTATTAGAAATCCCAAAAAGACTTGGAGAAATTATACCGCCAGATATCTCACACACCCACTCAAACAGCATGTTTATAAAACAACACACACCCTTTCCAAGTTTAACCCAGAAATGAGCATTACTAACCTATCATGTAGTAACTGGAACTTCCTAAAAATCCTCCCCTTAGATAATGCTATAAATGAATTCAATACAACTTTCCTGAATAATCCTAAATAGCCATGTACCTTTTAGAAGGAAGAGTCTGAAAACAAGTAATGCAATTTGGCTATCCAAAAAGAGTGAAATACTAATGTAGGATAGAGAAAAAAAGCAGGGAAAGAATGGCAAAAATTTTAAAACCCCACAGTATCTTGAAAATTTTGGAATGCTTCACAATCGTACAAAAAACAAATTAATGAAGATAAACTGTACTGTTATAACTTTCAGAATAATAGTAAACTCAACCCTAAACAATTCTGGACAGCCATTAAGGAAATCTTGCACCCCAACCATAAATTCAACCCTACCCACTCACCCAATAACTCATCACTTGAAACTGCAATACAGTTCCTTATTTCATAGATAATATAGCCTCTCTAACCAAGGATTCCCCAACATCTGTTCCTTACCCTGCCCAGCAGCAATATACCACCACATCCACTTTCACCTTCAAACCTGTCCCCACATCCCATCTAAAACTACTCTTAAACTCAGACCATGCTCTACTTCAGCTGATGACTTTCCAAGTGAATACCTTAAAATAGCAGCTGATAGCATTGCCTACCCTGTCGCAATCCTTATAAATGGGTCAGTCCAGGAATCTTGCATTCTCATTCTCTCTGGAAAAAGTCACACATTATCCCTCTGCACAAAGTAAGAAGTTCAACAGACATTACTAACTTTAGAATTTTTGCAATATTGTTCCTCCTCTCCTCCAGTCTCCTGCAGAAAGAACTCCTGTTCCCCACACAACATGGCTTCCGTCTTTCTCATAGTATTAAAACTGCACTTCTAACCTATATAGATACTGTCAATAAAACTGGAGATAACGGCAAGTTAGTCTCCTCATTTCAAGACTTGTCTAAAACGTTTAACACAACTTGTCACAGCAAACTTCTACTTCAGATGTCCTCATTAAGTTACTCTCGGTCCGCTCTTCTGTGGTTCAAAAGTTACCAATCCAATAGTTATTAGTCAGTACAATGACACTCCACCCTGTCTACATACCTTCCAGTTACCGCCATTGTACTACAAGGCAGTATCCTTGGCCCCCTTCTGTTTTTTACATTCTCACCAACTCCTTCCACACATGCACTTAACAGGCCTCCCAAGTACAGAGATGACTTGATGCTCATTTGCACATCTGACAGTGTAGCACACCTCCAAAACATTACTTTGAAATGTTTAACAACTGAAACATGGCTTTGTAACTCGCAACTCAACTCATGCTCAACCTTAAAAAAAAAATGACTACTACAATTTTTTTCTCAAATCCGTCTTCCATGAAAAAACTTAATTTAAAGCGCTCTGTTGATAATACAACCACTGAAAATACTTCTCATAGCAAGTTACTAGGGATATAATAGTGGATGATCATCTTAAATTTGACTTGCATATACAAAATTGCATAAGAAAAATGCACTAAAACTAAGAATGCTTTTTAGAGCCAAAAACTTTCTTATCGACATAACTAAAGCTACACTTGCCACTACTTATCTCCTTCCCATTCTTCTTTATCATGCTGCCATTCTTACTAACCTTCAGGCTTTTCAAAAATCAAAACTTGAATGATGCTGTAACAAAGTTGCTGAACTTGCAGCAAATTCCCCTTTCAGAACCCACCACTGCACAGCATTAAAAAGCCTAAATTGGTTAACTTACCACCTGTAAAATTATGCAGAATCCATCTGCTTATCCAGCACAAAATAACATTCTACACAACTATTCCTAGTCTATCATTATGGTCCAGTGACCGAAAAGTTCTGTCTGTCCACAAACCTCTCATATCTGTTGGGCATCATCTGTACTCCAATTATGTTGCTTATCTCTCTCAGTTCTGTCACCTCCTTCCCATCCTTCAAAACCATTCTCAAAGACTTCCTAGCGCAAACCTGATTGTGTTATTGCTCAATGCCTGGACAAACTATATCCCTAAATGTGAGCAAGTACCAGTTCATAACTTGCACCCCCCTTATTCTCCCTACTCTCCCCTCTTCACTCATTTCCTTACTTCTCTCACTTTTTTTTTCTCCTAACTATACCATAAGGCTTACTGACAGCTTCCAAGAATAACAAAACTTGTGATAAAACAAAAACGAAAGGCCAGTGCTGTGTAAATCCAACCGAAAAAAGTTTTATTGAGACTGTGTTGTAAAGCGCTTTTCGTTTAGCTCATAGGCTAAACTTCTTCAGACAGTTACAATTCAAACAAAACTCTTTTATATAGACACACCATTCAGTGCCTAATCACTCAAAAGTTAATATTTACATTTACTGAGATGAAACAACATTTAAAACCAGTGGTGGTGTTACAATTCTGTAACATGTTCAAATTAACAACGGGTTTAATTCAATATATTTATTATGTATATATCTATATAATAAACACTGTTTCATTTGCTAAAAAATGAACAAAAAGTTAGTAATAAGTTCGTTGCTAGGATAATATTTAACCTAATAGGATATATTGCCAATACAAGAAGCAAATAATGACGACTCTTAATACTTATTATTTATGTATAAAATTCACATAGATAATTAAAAAAATAAATTAATTAATTTACTTAAAAATCTTAGAGGCATTTGTCCTAAGCTGTACGCACTTTGACTCAAAAGGGTCAGTGTTAGTTAAATTTCAGTATCTCGCAGTCAATCCTTTATTCATAATAAAACCCTAATATTTAAAATTAACACATTCAGGTCCATAAACGGGTTTAATATTCCTTTTAATAACATAGGGGGTGAACCCCATAAATTACTAGGTGCGGACAGGTTTTAAGGATAGTGACAAGTAGGCATTGGACATACTAAGTTATCACAATGTATCCTAAGGATATCTAATACTTTAACTACACTAGAGGACCAATCTAAAATGAAGTGTTATCTCATTAAATTTTTAAGTTTCAATATAGACATTGTCGAGCAGGCCTCATTTAACCCAGGCCAATAATGTGAATTCAACCTCAGTTGCCACAGAAATTCTAGTTCTTCAAGTAGTAGTGAAAAAGGGCCCCCTCTGGGGTCAATCTTAGTTGAGTCGATGACTCTGAATTTAAACCCATGTCCTGGATGGTCCTTACAATGTCTAGCTAGGAGACTGTCTTGTTTACCCTTACTGATGTAATAGGTGTGCTCGTACACTAAATCTACAGTCCGTCCTTGTCAACATAATATGCTGGGCGGCTATAACATTGTGCTAGGTAGACTACTGATTTTGAATTGCAGTTATATTTCTCTCTTGTGTATTAATGTCTGCCTCTCATTGTAAATCTTATGCCTGTGTCTGTATGTCTACAGTGGTTGCATGCTTCACATTTATATGTGCCTGGGAATTTTTTACCTCTAATTTTATTGTTTTCTAACATTACTTTAAGGTTCTGTCCTTTCCTATATGTTAAAACTGGGTGGTCCCCTATTTTTTCTATAAAGTCCCCATCATTGGTTAGAAGCTCCCAGTTCTTGACCACAATATTCTTGATAGATTGATAAGACAATTATAACACTAAAAGGAATGCTAACAGTAACAGGCAAAATTTTCCAAACCCCCGAGGCCAAAACCACAATAAACAACAACAGAACCAACAGAGGGTCTACAACACACGAAAGAACAACAAGAAGAGGAAGTAGAATGTGGGGCCAATGAAGGGGTAAGTCTTTGTTCAGTTATTTGTCCAGACATCGACTGTGCCTATGATTACTGTATGAACACTGACAATGAGGTTACTATGCTGAACACTAATAATAAAAAATGTAACACAGTAACCAATACAGAAGGGGACTTTAACATCAACTTTACAGATATACAGTTAGACCCCTTAATTGTAAATGTTCTAGCTAAGGGCTTTACTTTTGTCCCCTCATACAAAATGGATATAGCAAGATTACTAATTAATTTTAAATTATATATAAGAAAACTGAATTTATGTATTTTAATGGGGAACAATTCAAATCAGAGTATAGAACTGACACGTGTTCCTAGTACTTTCAATCCGCCCATTCACCCTACCCTCCTACGTTTTGAAAGACTGTGCGAGATGGACTTTAGATCTAAACAATCCACTACACAAGTCTAACTGTAACATTTTAATGAATTTAAACAAAGAACAGAGAGATTCGTTAAAGAATCTCCAACACCTTCCGGTCCGATTGATGAAGCCAGACAAAGGGGGAGGACTAGTACTGATAGAAATAGAGGATTATAACACACGTATGAATAAAGTGTTAGAAGGGGAAGCATATATAGTGGTTAGTTTAAATGAGGTGAACACAGCTTATAATAAAAGAAGAACATTTATTAATGACTTGTTCATCGATGCACTAATTGATTTGAACATATTAAACTATTTAACATGGCTCCCCCCAAAATGCCAATATTATTTGGAGTTCCAAAAATCCATAAGAATTGGGGAAAACCCTCCTATGCGTGCTCTAGTGGATCTGTCACGTACCCCTGTGCAAAGGTTGTTGACAATATATTAAAAAAAATGTAGCACTTGAACCACAAATCTGTAAATATTCTTGGTCATTTTTTGGACAATATAAACAAATTGGACTTTAAAGGTGAATACAACTTTATGACAATTGACGTATGTGACTTGTATACGGTCATACCGCAAACTATGGGAATCCAGTGGATAATAGACCACATTAGGTCCAAGGGAGCAGACCAGAACGAAATGAGATTAGTGGAAGAACTATTGGGGATAGTGCTAGACAATAACTTTATTATGTTCAACAACCATTACTTTCTACAAAAATTGGGGTAGCGATGGTGTCTCCCTGCGGTGTGAGTTTCGCAAACCTAGTGTTGGCTTATTGGGAACACAGAGTAATTCAGGACAGTATTGAAGTCAACCAACATTTATCTATTACACTCGCTTTTTGGATGACATATTTATGATCATCAAGGGCGACTCCACACTAGCATTGAACCTGATTGATACATTCAATAATTCCACTATTTTTTTAAGATTTACTAGTCATTTAAATGGAGACGTTATTAATTATCTAGATGTTGAATTGACTAAAGATTACACACACCAACAATACCGAGCACGCATTTTTAGGAAGAAGATATACTCCAACTGCTTTCTTCATTACACCAGTGCACACCCATACTACCAAAAGAGATCGGTTGTTAAAGGACAACTGGTGCGAGCAGCTAGGATGACGACAGGACAGGATGAATTTATAGATGAATGTAAGACATTGAAAACAATGTTCTTAAAAAGAGGCTACCCTAGGGAACTAGTGGAACAACTGATAGATGAAGTTGACCTCAAACGCCAACAAGGTATATTTAAACCTATTTTGATGGCCCACCGTGATGAAGGAGCTTCTTTTAATAATAATTCAAACTTACAAATTGGTATAGAAGTAAGAGATGTGCCATTGCTTGACACTAAACCATCAGAGCTCATTGCAAACTTAGCTTCACTTTTACATTTAACACTGATTATTTAGCTATCAAGAACATCGTGTTCAAGAACTGGGAACGTCTAACCAATGATGGGGACCTTATAGAAAAAATAGGGGGCCACCAAGTTTTAACATATAGGAAAGGGCAGATCCTTAAACTAATGTTAGAAAACAACAAAATTAGAGGTAAAAACTTCCCAGGCAGATATAAATGTGAAGCATGCAACCAATGTAGACATACAGACACAGGCATTATATTTCCAGTAAGAGGCAGACATTACTACACAAAAGAGAAATATAATTGCAATTCAAAATCAGTAGTGTACCTAGTACAATGTTATAGCTGCCCAGCATATTACATTGACAAGACGGACCGTAGATTTAGAGAGAGGGTGTATGAGCACACCTATTACATCAGTAGGGGTAAACAAGACAGTCCCCTAGCTAGACATTTTAATGACCATCCAGGACATGAGTTTAAATTCAGAGTCATTGATCATCTAAGATCGACCCCAGAGGGGGCCCTTTTTCACTATTACGTGAAGAACTAGAATTGCTGTGGCAACTGAGGTTGAATTCACATTATTGACTTGGGTTAAATGAGGCCTGCTCGGTAATGCTTATAGTGAAACTTAAAAATTTAATGAGATAACACTTCATCTTAGATTGGTCCTCTAGTGTAGTTAGACTTAAAGTATTAGATATCCTTAGGACACATTGTGATAACTTAGTATGTCCAGTGCCTACTTGTCACTATCCTTAAAACCTGTCCGCACCTAATAATTTGTGGGGTTCACCCCCTATGTTATTAAAAGGAATATTAAACCTGTTTAAGGACCTGAATATGTTTATTCATAATAAAACTCTAATATTTCTAATTAAGGATAGACTGTGAGATACTGAAATTTAACTAACACTGACCCTTTTGAGTCAAAATGCGTAC
>NC_056749.1:203555424-203580424 GCF_019279795.1 Protopterus annectens
CAAATCCTGCTAGAGAGAAAATAGAGTGGTGTATTGCAGAAGGGCTGGGATGTGTGCTTGGTTCTGTCAAGCCACACTAGCATTGTAGCTTTCATGTAGCTTATATATGAATATACATGTGAAAAGGAGAAAGTATTGCAGAGCCTTGGGTTAAAAATAACTTGTGGTGGCTGCCCTGGATGCCAGCCATTGGTGATGAGGTGTTGTCCATTGTAAATAAGGTAATTTAGGCAGGGCTGATGGCTGGAAGGATGGCGGAGGTTTAAAAGATAAAAATAAACTTATCCTTGATGTATTTGTGTTCATTAATGTAGGAAGTAATATTTTATGTGAAGAGCAGAAGTGCCTAGCACCATTGGATTACTGTTGCATACGATTTAAATGAGAACTTCAAAGCAACGATATTCAAACCTCAGTTCCTCAATGCTGTCTTATCTTTCTGGTACAGAACTTTCCCATTCTGCCTGAAGTGCCTATTGCCCTTTGTAGGTTCTCTTTTACTGGCCCCCACCTGTATTTGAAAGTAGCAGGAAGATTTTATTGAAGCATTTGTGGCTTTTTTTTTTCTTTGCTCTTATAATTGTTGAAATTGTGTACTGTATTCCTCATGTACACTCTACATTTACACCTGTCATACATACCACTATATGTTTATAGCATTACTAATCTTTGTATTTCAGATGGTCATTTTTACACTTTATACAGCTGCAGTTGGGCAGTAGGGGCAACAAGTTTCTCAAAAAAAAATTTGTTTGTGTGCTTATATATGTATATGTCTGTATGCATATATGTTTGTGTGTGTATGTACATGTCTGCATGAGAACACACCCATTACATATCAGCATAACTCACCTTTTTTGCCTATTTTTTTACATGGGGATCGGGGCGAAACATCACAATGATCATTATGCAGAGCCAATGTTCATACTACCAAGTAGCTAGGCCTATGGCCAGTTTAATGTCCTGTCCACCAACTGTATATCTTTGGAATGCATGAGGGTAGTGGGGCACACAGACACCCTGATAAAATCCACATAAGCAGAGCAAGAACAAGCAGGTGCTGTGTAAAATGCAAATCTACTGAAAATCAAACAGCAGAAGCTCTTGCTGTGAGGAGGCAGTGCTTACCCGCTGCATCACTGTTCCGCACAGTGCTCATACTAGTTTGTCAAGGTATGCTTTTGTCGAATGAAATGGGAGCTGGGATTTGTAATTTTTCTGTTTTGTTAACTTCTGTTATCTGTTTGGTTTGGTTTGCATTTGGAATGTAAGAGGAGGGTGGTAAGTTATGTTGGTAGTAGTGGTATGGTTGTGGGGGGGGGTTAGTTTATTTATTTTTAGGTACTTTTTTTTTTCTTCTGCTGCAGGTGACTGTATGTGCGAGAATAGTGCAGGTAAGGATGACTTCTTACCTGCATCGTTATACATTTTTAGAGTTAGTATAACGTTGTATGGGTGGTGGGCTGCCCCTCCCATCCCTTCAAAAGCACTTGTTTTATTTGAGTAAATTCAGAGTCTTATATGTATGTGTGTGTGTGTATATATATATATATATATATATATATATATATATATATATATATATATATATATATATATATATATATATATATATATATAATGTGTGTGTGTGTGTGTGTGTATATATATATATATATATATATATATGTGTGTGTGTGTGTGTGTGTGTGTATATATATATATATATATATATATATATATATATATAAAATGTGTGTAATTTTTTTTTAACAATTTTATTGATTTTAAGTAAATATATATAGACATTCACATGGTCTTTTAACGCAAAACATTTGCAATTCAAAAGGTGTTCACATAGACATTCAAATAACAATATTTAACAAATAAAATTAAATTACTAAAACTATTTGAAAAGACATCCATTGATCATTGTTGTAATGACTAGTATTTGATTTTTCCATATATATAACACATAAAGAGGCTGGCATTTAATTAATATGATATCATTATCAATCTCTTTTCAATAGATTCTGTAAATTGACCCATAAATGATGGTTATAAGTTTTTCTAGTTGTTCTGGATGTCATAGTTGCATTCTGTAATTGGCAAACTTCCATTAGAATTTTCTTAAAATCATTATAAAATGGAGAGGATTCAGATATCTACTTCCTTGTTATAGTTTTCCTGGCTACTGCCAGTGTTGCCCAGAATAAGGAATGTTTAACTTTTTTTTTGCACAGTAAGGTATAGGTGTATTGAAGATTATTAAAGATTTGGTCAAAGTGAAATTGTCTGTGAATATTGCTTGTAGAAGTTCATTGATACTTTTCCAAAATAAACTTATTGCAGGTCAGTCATAAAACATATGAGTCCAGTCAATGTTTATATTAGACTTGCATCTGTTACATATGTTTTGTTTTCCATTCATTTTATTCATTAGGTGAAGGGTGTAGAAAGATCTATATAAAAATCTCCAGGAATATATTTTCCATTTAAGTGAAAGTGTTGTTTTCCCTGCAGATTCTAATATATATGTTTTATCTAAATTCCTTGGAAGTGTGTTTGTTATATAATAGTTCCAGAAATTAGCTGGACAACAAAATGTTTCTTCTCTAATAAGTCTGTATGTAAATGATATTCTGTCTGAATAAGTTTGTTTATGTTGGATAATTGAATTAAAAAAAGCTAGTAGTATGCTAGTGTCATGTTTGTTAGCTGGAGTAATCCGGTATATCTTATTTTGCAAGAATAGTCTGAGGGATTGGATATTAAGCCAAAGGGATTTGTCTAACTGAAATTCACTTATCTGATTTACGTCCTTAACCCTTTCATCTGTGATTAGTTGGAAACAATACCAAAGACCCTTTTGTTTAAACAAGGTGATTTTATCTGTATCTGAGGATTGTACGGATTCTTGAGTAAAGGGCTATTGGGAAAATTATAAAGAAAAGCTCTTCATACCTAGAGTGTTTATATATAAAATTTCTAAAATTTATTAATATATTGTGTAAGTAGCTAAATTAATGTTTGGGGTATGCTGTGTGTAGTGCAGTAATCTTTAAGTATCCATAATATTGGGTTGTTTATTCATTCTAATTTGTAAGGTTGTGGTTTCAATATTAGTAGCATAGCTGTAGATTCCCAGAATATTTTCCATTTGGCCTGATATGAAATATCTAAAAGTTGTGATATGGATCTAATAATAGCGGCGTTAGAATGAAGGTTGAAATCAGGAAAGGCTATACCTCCTTTGTTCCAACTAACCATTCTAGGTTTCCTGGGAAACCAAAAAAAATTAATAACAGGGAATTGAACTTTGTTAATGAATACTTTATTGCGAAGTATTAAAATAGATTGTATAATATAGAGAATTTTAGGTAGAATTATCATTTTAATGATGGTTTTGCTTTTCTCAGTTGTAAATATAATTGTATTCCATTTCGTTAATAAGGTTTGAATATTTATATAACATTTATTATAGTTTAGTTTTGTGATTAATATCTTTAGCAAGGATGATACCCAAGTATGTAATTTGATCTATGATGAATTTGTACCATTGTTAATGTTTCTCTTATTATGGTTTGAATAAATAGGTAAGATCTTAGTTTTATCATCATTAAATGTCAGTCCAGATATGTTTTGAAATGTGTTAACGGCTTCAAATAAGGCTGTTATGGAGGAATTGTCTCCCTTAGTGGTGATGAGCACATCATCAGCAAATAATTGAATTTTAGAAGTTATTTTATCATTTATTTCCAAACCTCCTATGTTTTTATTTCCTCGTATATCATTTGCCCATGGTTCCATTATAAGGGTAACAGTAAAGGGGATAGGGGGCATCTTTTGTTTTGTTCCCTTAGTGATGGGTATTTGAGTTGATGTGTATGTTCCAATTTTTATATAAACCAGGGTCCCTTTATAAAGATGTGTTAGTAGGTTAATAAAATTATCTGAAAAGTTTAAATATTGTAGTAATGTGAATAGTTAATCCCAATGTATTGAGTCAAATGCTGGATTAATGTCAAGACTAACTAGTGACGATTTTTTTTCTTTCTGTGTGAATAATCAATTAAAATGAAACCATTTACTGTTATCATAGGTACTTCTATTAGTTACAAAACCTGTCTGGCCATCATTAATTAACTGGGCTAAGAATTTTTTTTAATCTATCAGCATAAATATTCATGAACATTTTATAATCAATATTTAAAAGAGATATGGGTCTATATGAAGTGCATAATTTAGGGTCCTTAATAGATTTTAGAATGGGCGATAGGATGGAGGCAATACTATGTCATTCTGGGCTATAGTAAATACATTATGGAGTAAAGAAATAGCTATTTTAGGCATAATTTTATACAGTTCAAGTATGATACCGTCATTGCCTGGTGCTTTGTTCTGTTTAAGCTTATTGATTTGAGTTTGTATGTCAACTAGAGATATTTGTTTGTCTATAATTTCCAACTGTTTGTTTATTGAGTTTGACATGCACTTTTTTTATGTTTTCTTTTATGTATAGGTTGAATGATATGTGAAGTTTGATTAATCTTGTGAAAATGTCTGAATTCATCTATTATGTCTTGTATATCATAAACCTTTTTCTTGAGTTGTTGTTGTGTCTTTCGGCTTTTCCCGGTTAGGGGTCGCCACACTGGAACTCAGGTCCGCTAATGATTGACAGTAGATTTTTACGTGCCGAGTTGCCGGCCCTGACGCACAACCTTTAACGAAGGTACGCCCATTCACACGTCTCCACACAGAAGACGCTCTAGCTGAGAATCGAACAGGACGTCTCAACTGTGAGGCGACAATGCTACCGCAGAACCACCACTGCAGTATATTTCTTTAATATGATTATGTTTATTGATTCTTTTGGTTTTATTTGCAAGGTTAGTTAAATGTTTCGGGTTTGCTGAATAGGCAAGGAATTTAAGTTTTTCTAAGGAAATCATAGTCTTATTATGTAAGCACTATATTCTTCCTTAGTTTTGTTTATTTCGTCTCTAATATTCTAAGGAGTGAACTTGTCATTAATTTTGAGGTGTAACCTATCTAGTTTGTCTTGTATTTTTTTTTTAATCTTCATCCCAGGACTTTCTTTTGTTATATTACCATTTATTTATTTGTCCTTGTAAGTAAGCTTTTAATGCATCCCATACATATATGTCATGAGAGTTGGATGTTGTTGTTTTTTATAAAATGTTGTTGTTTCTTCAAAAAATGTTTGAAATTCATTTAATTGAGTTATGTATGCAGGGATTCTTATGAGTCTTTGGGGTATCATTTAAGTTAAGCTCAAATATGATTGTGTTGTGATCTGAAATGGGGCAAGACACAATCTTTGTGTTTATTAAGTCATTTATTATTTGTGTGGATATAATTACCCTATCTATTCTAGAGTATGTTTTGAATCTATTGGAAAAGAATGTGAATTGAGGTGAGCTCAAATCTGTATAGTCATATAAGTCTTTTAGATGATATGTATCCAAGAATCATATTAGTTGTTTAGCTTGTGAGGTAATCTTCCTTTTCCCTAAAGTACTAGAGTCTTTTTCGTTTAAAACGCAGTTAAAATCTCCTGCCATAATAATATTACCCTCAGATTGAGATACAATTTGGTTCAATTGTTATTTAATAGTGCTAAATCCAATGCCCGGTAACCAATAGTTGTTTCCTAAAGTGAAAAGTTTTGTTTTATTTTGATCATCACCAAGCAAAGCATCCCTTTATTGTCCTGATAAGATTTAATAATTCTAGGAAAAGGGAGAGTTCTGTTCCAAATAATTGCCCCTACTCTTTTCTTTTTAGAATGTTCAGAACTAGCAATAACTATATATTTATTAGTGTTTAAAAAATGTATATATTTTTTAATAAAGGTGTTTCTTGTAAAAATATTATGTTTGGTTTGGTTTGTGTATAGTTAAGTATTTAAATAAACTTCCTCTTTTAATAGGGTTATTCAGACCATTTATGTTGACTGACAAACCTTTTAATGTGGTCATAATAGCATTATAATTGAGTAAGAAATCCTTGTGTTTTTTGTGTTATCTTATATATGTTTTATGTAATCCTCTCCAAAATATCTGTTATTTAAATTATAGTCACTGTCTGTTACTATAAAATACACAGTATGTGTTATACGATTCTTGCAACTTACAGTTATATATATTTGAATTATAATGGATGTCCGGAAGAACTTGTTAAGAAAATTAAATGTAGTGTATATGTCATAAAAAAAATAGGGTAGCTACCCGCCTGGAGTTGTAAACTCCTTGTCCCAGTGAGATCTGTCACTCGGATCAAACCCCTAAACAACAGCAGCAGAACACAGCCTCCACTATGTATAAATGTTAAACAGACAAAGCAGTAACTCTGTATATGATTACATATTCATTAAAACCAGTAAAACAGAGTTGTAATCAGTGTAACTCATCTGGTATTGCTTATACCATAGTCTGTTTCATGAGAATTATATAACTAAATATATCCTAGAATAGTATGACATTTATTAGAAATCCTCTATTAATGAAGTCATTCTTTATGCTTGCAAACAACCCACATAAAAAAGGCACTTTAACTTCTGTTGAACCATATTTTATTAGATATAGTGAAAATTGATGTTGTAATTGGCTAATACTCTCTGTTGAAATCAGTAGAACACATGACCCTTCGGGGGACTTAAGCTAAGATGGCATACAAATCTATTGTTATAACATATTATTCTTGATATCATTCAGAAGAAAAGATTCTGATATCTAAAATAAGCAACATTCTAATAAAGAAAAATGTCATTTGAAGTAACTGCTAGCCTTGTTAAAACAGATGCTGTATATTAATATAATGTTCAAAACAGATTTGAATATGTATCCTTGGCATGAAAGCTCAAATGACAGTTTAAGCACCTGAAGTAGAGCGTGCCATCATATCTTAAATGAGCTTACTTTAACCCATGCTATTTTCATATCAACTATCAACCTCTGAATGAAAATTAGTTATAATTTATAATAAAACTAATTTTATCAGGTTAAGCAAGGCACAGCAATATGTGTAGTATGGCATTCATTAAAGTAAGTGTACACTTACTTTTCCTTTTTTTCTTCTGTTAACAGAGACATGAATTAAAAGACACAGTTGAAAAACAATTTCCTTTCTTTTAAAGTCAAGATTTGTCCAAACATTGTATTAAGCAGGGTTAAAAAACATTTTGAAGTATGTACTGCTGTTTTCAACATTTCTGAAGATTTCCAAAGAAATTACATGCAATGACTTCCTGGTTAGGCTAGGCGACTAGCTCTAATGTCATCAAATCATGTTGCAATGTTGTGAAGCTCGTTCGAGATTGTAGAGAGGATTTTTCGTGAAAATAAGGCAATTCAAGATGAAATAAGCTCGTGGACAACAAGCTAGAGCGTCACAGAGTCACTAGAAATTGTCTTTTGCCATTTTACACGAAAAAAACACCAAAAATAACTTGCATGTACTTGTTTCCATTAAGTATGGGGAAAGTTCATGTGTGAGATCTGTAAGCTTTATATAGCCTTCACGAGTGTATAGCCAATTCCGGTGTTACCCATTATTATTAAAGAGTACTGCACAGCTTCTATTGTAGCAAAAAGCATTTTAAATAAATCGCTTAACTTCATTAATGTTGTTGTGTCTTTTGGCTTTTGCCGGTTAGGGGTCGCCACAGCGGAACTCCGGTCTGCTAATGATTGGCAGTAGATTTTTACGTGCCGAGTTCCTGGCCCTGATCCACAGCCTTCAACGAAGGTACGCCCATTCACGCATGTCTCCACACAGAAGACGCTCTAGCTGAGAATCGAAAAGGACAACGTCTTACTGTGAGGCGACAACGCTACCGCAGCACCACCAATACATTTAACATTCACATAACTCAAAAATATATATATATATATATATATATATATATTTAAAACTGTAAGAAAGTGCACGTGTGAATCACAGTAAAATGTTGAGAACTTATTTCATAATATCACTATAAGAATTTAACATATATAAAAGCTTTAAATTAATTAAGATATAAACTGAGATAATAAACAGTATCCAATAAGGAAGACGGAGAAATATATATGAATGTGTTGTAAGCTCTTATCTACTTAAGTCTATGTAAACAGTATTTAATCTGAATGCTGTTAGTTTAAATTAAGTAGAGGTTATAGAGGGAATCTAAAATGTTTATATTTCCATTTTCATAATGGATTTATTTATTTACCATTTAACTTTGAGATATCTTTATAACAGTATTTAAGACTGTATGTTTGTAATTAGGATACAGTTTTACCTCAGTTTAAGTAAAAGATAAAATTATGTGTATACTGAAGGTTATATGGGAATGGGAAGGTGAAAAAAAAAGAAACCAGGCTTACCTTGTAAGTAAAAATATCAACAGATAATTAACAGAGTGACATTGTTTCCAGAAACATAACAAACTGCAAACAGATATATTTAAGTCACTTGTTTCTTAATCTTTTTTGTTTCTCCGAGGTTTTCCGTGTAGGATTAGATGCCATTCTCTTAAGTGTAGGATTAGCCCATTCCATGTCTTCTGTTTTTTCCAAGATCTTATGGTCTTTTACATAGTTCAGAGCAGAGTTCAAGTCTTCAAACATTGTGGAACCCTCCGATGAAAATATTTTCAGCTTCACGGGGAACAAAAGATGTCTTCACCTGTGCTTTCTTCAGTTCCTTTATCAAAGGTAGGAATATTTTTCTTTTAGCTATAACTGCTGATGAATAATCATTGTCAAAGCGTATTATAGCTTCATTTGATTTAATTGGTGACTTGGATCATGCAGTTTTTAGAACTAATTCCTTGTCGGACGATGAGAGGAATTTGACAATGGTAGATCTAGGTTGTTTTTTGTTGGATGTATTAATTCTAGTAAGAGAACGATGTGCTCTGTCAATACCAAAAGACATAGCTTCAGTGACATCAAATGTTTTAGGTAACCAAGTAGTGAGAAAATTAGTCATGTCGTTTCCCTCTGTGCCTTCAGGTAATCCAAATATTCTTAGATTGTTGCATCTGGATCCATTTTCAAGATCTAGTTTATTTTGTAGGAAAGTATTATTTTTTTTTTTTTTAGTAAGAATTCCACATTATTTTCATTTTCTAGAATTCTTCTATCCATATCATTTAGAGCTTTTTCGATACCTGATAGCTGAGATTTGTGTTGTAATAAGTCATGATGAAGTAAATCCATTTGTTTTGGTAGTCTTCTCCTTGAAATTGTCTGTTTTGGTATCCAACTTATCAATTTTTGTGGTAAGATCTTGTATATTTGTTATCAAAGTCTGAATCTCTTCTTTTTTAAGGCTGGAATCCTGGTTTCTGGATTTGGTGAATCTCATGATGAATTTCTTCAGATGAGAAGTCATCCAGGAATAATTTGACAAGAAAATCTGCCTTCTTTTTGTTTTAAAGTTGATATTATTATAGGTGAAGTTACTTTTATACATGATTTAATAGAAATTATTTTCAATTTTTAGTCTTAAGACAGAATTCCCATCAGAATAATATTTCTTTAGTGGAGCTGTTTAATTCTGCTGCTACTCATTGCCCATCTTGGCCGCGCCCCTCTATATATTTTTTTCAGTGCATTGGTTCCAGATGTATTTGCTGTTCTGATGTGTTTTTTCCTATGGATGGTGCAGTGGGTAATGTCAACCAGTCCTTCATTGAGCCTTCTCCATCTAACCTTGTTTCATCAACCCTAAGAAGCACCGAGAACTAGACTTGGCCTATGCAAGGGCCATGCTAAAACCCATCCCTGAGTTTCGCTGTATATGTTTTTGCTAGATTGGGCTTAATAATGCACGATTTGAAGTAGTCAACAGTACCTGTGCAAACACTTTCAAGCAACAATTCTTAACCTCCTCTAATTGATTCCTAAATATGTACCATAGGAAAAAACCCAGTGTGTAGCAGTGTCTTGCTTGTATGCTTACAAGTTCACACTGATATAGTAAGCATTGAATAGTGTATAGGTGAGTAGTACGGCTGCCTTAATGTCTTTACTTGTGTATTTTTTTGGTTTTTATGCCAGTTATTCTTTGTTCATGTTGTCTTAAAGCTTTTTCAGAGAAATTGAAATTTCAGCTTATTGAATCTAGAGTTAAGAATTTACAGTCAAATGGTCAAGCTTGGAGAGGAGTAAAGATTTGAAGCATTGATGAAACTGGAGAACAGTAACTGTTAATATTAGGTGACTGAGTGTAATTGATGCACACGAGATGGAAGGGATGATAGTTGGTGGGCCAACAGTGGAACACTTGCTGGAATTCCTAGATATGACAAGGGATTGCTTCCTGTAATTTAAGAACTTTGCCTCTAATAGTGGGTTTAGCACATTGTCTCATGTCACAGTTGAGGTGATTGACACTGGGGAAATAAGTCATCCCCATTTGTCATGCAGTTTTACAGTAATGGAATGGGACGTTAAATTCCTGATTGGGAGTGGAAAGTAATGAAAATCTGTTTTTATTTAACAAATAATTCTGTGTTATTAATTACTGGATCGCAATAAACACCAAAACTGGCAGAACTAGGTTTTCAGTTGAGTGAAAATTGATGTAGTGCACTAAAAGAGTTACTGTTTTGTTACAAAGGATCACCACTGTGTTTTGTCACATTGCAGTAAGCTTAACTATGCTAGATGCAGAGTATGTCACCATTTTTCTCAGTGCCAGGATTCAAGATTAAGAAATTTTTACGTAATTAAATTCAAATCACATTTTGTACTATAGTAGTCAGTCAAGATGACTGTGTATTCTAGGCATCATTAAAAAGCACACTAAACCTGCAGTTAGAGAATTGTCAGTTTTATGGGGCAACACCTGTGGGTAGGATAAGAAAAAAACATTGTATGTAGTCTTGCTTGTAGGCTTACAAGTTCACACTGATATAGTAAGCCTTGAATACTTCAAAGTCCAAGTAAACTTTGTCATTCAGAAATCACACAACTGCAAAAACTGAATGAAATTCTGTGTCTCCGGACTCAATGTTCAGACAACATATTGACTGTTTTCACAGGCATTTACACATGTAACACCTAGTTATTACATCATGGACATGCAGATAGACTAATACTACATAATTAGAGACACATTTTAACACTTTTCGAACTAAACACTTAATTGCATGAGACTTTAGTATTGCACAGGTACTTGGTTAAGACATTGCATTGATCCTTGCACAGAAAGAGACATTTTGAGTATTGCACTATGAACAGAGTATTGCACTGTGGTTAATTTACGAATTTGCATGTATTGCGCTGAAAGAAGAGACATTTTGCTGCATTGTTGTTATCCTAGATGGCCTATAAGTTAGTCATGGTGAATATTGCACTAAGTATTAGATGACACTGGTAACCAGGTTAATGCACAATCTGAGACAGTTTCTACTGACACAGTTGGACATCATGGAATGTGGTTACTAGAGTTCAGCAGCCTGATGACATTAGGGATGAAGCTGTTCCTGAATCTCATAGTTATTGAGTGTAGACTTCGGAAGCGCTTTCCGGATGATAGATGCAGGAAAAGTCTGTAAGCAGGTTGAGTGCAGTCTTTAATTATTCCTCTGGCCCTGCTGAGACATCTGGACAAGTACAAGTCATGGATAGGTGGTAAGATGGTCTTGATGATCCTCGCGGCTGTCTTCACCACTCTCTGGAAGGATTTGCGCTCAGAGGTGGAGTAGTTTCCATACCATACTACGAGTTTGTTCGTCAGGATGCTTTCTATCTTACCCCTGTAGATGGTAGTGAGAACTGTCGCTGGGAGATTCTCTGTCCTCAGCCTTCTTAAAAATACTGTGTAGGTGAGTACTACTGCTGTCTCAATATCTTTTTATTTAGGCATATATTTGGTTGTCATACCAGTCATCTTTGATTCATGTTTCCTTAAAGCTGTACAGAAAAATCTCTTGTTTATTTTGGGAATAGGTGTGTCCAGTAATCTCTGGACTGACCTTTGTGGTTTCATTTCAGGTATGGCAGCAGCATGCCTTTTGCAGTTGAATGCACTTCAGATCTTGTCCGATGTAAGGTTCTGGATGCATCTGGTCTGATGGGCTCTGAGGAGTTAGTTCTGTTGTATGGCATGGCTCTTGTCAGGTGAGAGATACTTTTTTAGTTTTTTTATTGCATCTATAAGCTTATTATTTGTTTTATGAGTTGTATGAATAGTTGTGCCTATTATAAATGCAAAAGTAATGTTGAGAAGGTTGGACACTGCATGCCTTAAAGTAGGAGGAGGTGAAGGTCCTTTTGTAATAAATATAACTAAGATCCTGCTTTTGTTATCAGGTATTTCAAAAATGTAGATACTCAGTCATTTATTAGTTCTGCTGCATATATCCTTTTTGTAAATCTATTATTTGGAGTTATAAATGGAATGCTTACTGCAGAAAAGCTGCTTTAATCAATTATGATTACAGTCTTCCCTAGGACACATTAGAGTATCTTCTGTAATGACACAGAAAGATCTCTTCTTTTAGAGTGCTGGATAGTTAAGGTTTCACTGGTAGAGTCATGGTTTGTGTAGTTTAAACCATGACAGGGGAAGCAAACTTTTTTTTAAACACCATTATATAATTATCAGTTAAGATCTATGCAAAACATAGATTTGTATACAAGAAAACAAACCATGTTAACATTTTCACAGTTAATTTTTAACATTATACATGACATGTATTATTTTATACAATTATCAATCCAGCATTACTTTAATTGATCAATTTCTGCCTTCCTTTAAACCTCACTCCTCCTCCAAAGCATTATTCTGCATGTACTGTTCCCAGCAGTTTCTATTTTTTTTTCTTTGCAGTTTGTTCTTATCCTTTCTAAGTATCCCACTTCCAGATGTCTTTCAAGAATGCAACTGCAGTCATAACATATGGGTTGTCCTGCCTCAGGCAGCCCTCGGTCGGCCGAATTCCAAAGTCTGGGTCCGGCGTCGGCTGGTGTCGCCCCCTCTCCGACGTCAGCACGGCTGGAGTATAAAGGCATCGGCCGACACCATCTTCTTCAGTCTTTCTTGCTGCGCGGTGCCCGAAGCAGAAGCAGTTCGCAAGTGCCGGTCGGTCAGCTCCTGTGTTTTCAGTACCGAAGTCATCTAAAAGCTAAGTGCCCCGTTGGGGAACATTTTTTCTTGCCTCAGCCGATGTCAGAAAAAATTGAGAAAGTTACTAATTGTTTGTCTTGTGGTAAACAAATACCTCATAAGGACTTCCACTCTTACTGTCTTCCTTGCCTGGGCCCAGACCACGACATCTCGGCCTGTGCTTGCTTTAATAAGCGCACTCTCAGGCGCTGGGCAGAATTTGCTGAAGACTTTTTCGGTGAATCCTTTGCGTATATCATGACGTCAGATCAACCGACAGCTCAATCTTCAAAAAAATGGAAGGACCGGGACCGGCATCCTCGGCCCGCGTCCTCTACCGATACTACTCCTAGACCCTCCGCTAGTGCTTCGGTCCCTGCGGAAGCGGTAATCCAACTGCTCCAGGCCGACGACACAGCGTTAACTCGTCCTTTGGTCCCGGAGACCTCTCCGGTGCCGGTTGTTGATTTTCCTCCGGAAATCGAAGTTCTTGATTTACCCGACACCATTCCGGTGGACAAGGTCACTCCTGCACGTGGGGCTGCTAGGCCTCCTGTATCTATGTCCATCAAGGCCTTTGCACGTGCTAAGGCCGCCAGCCAGGCCAAGGCCCATCCTAAACCTGCTGTCCAGGCCCCCTCCTCTGATAAACAGATAATGTCTCTAGCTGCAGACCTTATTTCTCTTATCAGGGGGTCTCAGCCTCACCCAGACAGAGGTTCTCAGCCTCCTGCAGAGAAAAGGCCTAGAACTGAGCAGACTGAAAACCTCTCTTCAGATGAGGCCTCTGGGGATTCTGAGCATTCAGATATTCAAGAAGAATCCTTCCAGGCCTATGAGGACTCTGATGCTGAGGAATCAATTCCCTCTGCCTCTCCTCCAGAGGATTTCTCGTTTGGTGAAGTCCTGCACTCAATGAGGGAACATTTCCAATGGCAGGGTCAGGAATTCTCTGATTCCAGGAAAAGGCTACGTACCTTCCTAAAGCTTCCCCAGCACAGACCTTTAGCTATTCCTCCTGTGATGGATGTTTTGGATGATGTTTTCTCCGACTCCAGTGCTAACCCTGATTCTCTCCCCCCTGCTCCTGTCAAGCCAGACAGATATTACAGAGTCCCTGACACTCACAAACATCTCTTTAAGGCCCACTCTGTGGATTTAGAAACTATTTCACAGGGTCCCAAGGGAATGGCTACCTCCACTGCCAAGAATCCTTTGCCAGCGGATAGGGAAGCTAGGTCTATGGAGAGATGGGGTAAAAAAGTTTATACCTCTACCACCCTAGCCATGAGGTCACTTAACTGCCTTTTTCATGTGTTTCAGTACCAGGATTTTTTACTGGATGATTTACAGAAAAAGTTAGCCTCTCCTGAGCCTATTGATAGAAAGGCATTGCAGGATCACATACATAACACTCAGCAGGTTAACAATCATTTTCTTCAGTGTGGTTATGATGCATTGGAGGCTTCATGTAGGGCAGCTATGACTGGGGCTGTGATACGTAGACATGCTTGGTTAAAAGATCAGCCACTGCCAGACCATGTTAAAGTAAAGTTACTTGATGCACCTCTAGAAAAACAGAAGCTTTTTGGTGCTAATGCACAAGATGTGTTGAAGTCCATTGAGGAAAAAGCTAAGTCGGTACAGACAGTCAAGGATTTCCTCCAGGTTCAGCCACCCAGATTCAGTAGAAGCTGGCCTTCAAAGAATTGGTCCTTCCCAGACTCGGACAAGTTTCAAAGGGGAAAGAACAGGCGTGGCCGAGACTGAGGGCAATACCGAGGCTCTTACAGGGGCTGCCAATGGCAAACTACAAATCAAAGAAGTGCTGCAGCCAGTCCAGCTGCACCACAAGGACAATCACAATGACTTGACTTTCATACCGCCTACAAGGGCTCAGAGAGAAGCACCCTTGGGCGGAAAATTATCCTTATTCTCAAAAAAACTGGCATATCTTAACCAAGGACAACTGGATTCTGGATTTAATAGACAAGGGTTACAGATTCCACTTCCATACTTTACCTACAAGACAAGGCATGCCAAACCTGCCACACCATCAAAGAGCAGAGGCACTCATTCAAGTTTCAAAGCTATTAAGTATAAAAGCAATAGAAAAGGTACCTCCTCAGGAACAAGGCCAGGGATTTTATTCAAGACTGTTCCTTGTTCCAAGAAAGGAAAACAAATGGAGGCCTATACTGGACTTGTCTACTCTAAATACCTTTCTCATTGTGCCAAAGTTCAAAATGCTGACGTTACAGCAACTCCTTCCCATGCTGGGCAAGGGGTCTTGGCTGGTCACTCTGGACCTCAAGGAGGCATACCTGCATGTCCCAATCAGACAAAGCTGCAGAAGATACCTCAGATTTCTTGCAGGGACAGAGCATTATCAATTCTCAGCATTGCCGTTTGGCTTATCTACTGTGCCCAGAGTGTTCACGAAATGCCTGGCATCAGTAGTGGCACACTGTAGACTCCAGGGAATTCAAATATACCCCTACCTGGATGACTGCCTCATACAAGCAGACAACAAACAAACCTTAATAAAAAACTTGGATTATGTCATGCAATTACTACAGGCCTTGGCATACACAGTCAACATTCAGAAATCAAGACTACTGCCATCCCAACAGATTATTTTCCTAGGAGCCAAACTGGACACACAAACACAAATGGCCTGCCTCACAGAGGAAAAACAGCAGTTACCAGAGTACTTCAAAGGCCTAGCACAGCTCTCCCAGCTGACTGCAAGGAAACTCCTGCAGGCCCTGGGATTCATGGCATCATGCATTCTTCTGATACCTTTGGCAAGACTTCATATGAGAAAGCTGCAATGGTATTTGAAAAGCTTATGGTCCCAACACAGCCAAAGCCTAGAGGACGTAATCCCACTTATTCCATGTCTGCAAAAAGAATTCTTGTGGTGGGCTCAAGCAAGTCAGTTAAACAAAGGCATGTCTTTCAACAGACCTCAAGCAGGTCAAATAATTACAACAGACGCCTCAGATCATGGATGGGGGGCGCACATGGAGGGCAGATGCGTTCAAGGTCAATGGACACCAAAGGAAAGACATCTGCACATAAACCAAAAAGAGATGTTGGCAGTGATACATGCAATCGAGAGTTTCGAAAAATCACTGCAACAAGGACATTTACTAATAAGGACAGACAACACCACTGTCATGTGGTATATAAACAAGCAGGGAGGGACTCATTCATACCCCCTCTGCAGACTAACAATGATTCTCTGGGGAAAAAGCACCGAGTCTGAAGATACACCTGCAATCCCAGTTTGTGCCAGGCAAGGACAATGTACTGGCGGACAAGCTGAGCAGAAATTTCTTGGATCCACACGAATGGATGCTGCATCCCCACATTTTCTCACAAATAGCAAAGACATGGGGAAGACCGGACATAGATCTCTTTGCGTCTCACACGAATCATCACCTGGAAAAGTTCTGTACCAGGACCCACCATCCTCTAGCCTGGACAACGGATGCTCTCTCCTTCAGCTGGAATTCCCTAAAAATTTATGCATTTCCTCCTCTGCCGCTGTTGACCAAGGTGATCCTGAAGATCAAAGCAGAACAACCAACAGGCATTTTGATAGCTCCAGACTGGCCAAAGCAACATTGGTACCCATTGCTGTTGAGCATAACTTGGACCAAACCGTGGCCTCTGCCCCTATGGCCCCTGCTCCTAACACAACACAACTACAGGACTGTTCACCAAAACCTGAAAACATTACATCTGACAGCCTGGAGGTTACCTTAACTCCTTCCGCTTCCACTCTTTCCAAGGCAGTTCAGGACATCTTACTGGAAGCACGCAGACCTTCCACCAGAAAAACCTATTCAGCCAAGTGGAAGAGATTCAGCATCTGGGCTGCCAACAGGGGTCAGGATACAACAGTACTGAGTATACCTCAGATATTGGAATACTTGGCAGAAATATTTCATTCTGGACTCTCATATTCTTCCATAAAGATTCATGCCTCAGCAATCTTGGCAAGATACAATTGTGATCACCAGTGTTCTCACATCCTTTGCTAAGACAGTTCCTAAGAGGGATAATGAATATCAAGCCTCCCAGAAAACAACCAGTACCTGCATGGGACCTCAATTTTGTATTGAAAAAATTAACTCTTCCTCCCTTTGAGCCAGCAGCAACATCAGAGATGCAATTTCTATCATGGAAAACGGTTTTTCTATTGGCAGTCACATCAGCAAGAAGAGTCTCGGAGATACAGGCACTCATGGCAGTACCTCCTTTCCTCATTTTTCATCAGGACAGAGTCTGTCTAAGAACAAATCCTTCTTTCATGCCAAAGGTAATTTCCAGGGTGTCTCTAAATCAAGCTATTCACCTTCCTACTTTCTTCCCCAATCCTCAGAATAGAGGGGAAAGACTGCTGCATACCTTGGACATACACAGGCAACTACGCTATTACTTGGACAGAACTAAGGCCACCAGAAAGTCTGACCAGCTGTTTGTAGCCTATGCTGCTGGAATACAAGGAAAAGCAATCTCCAAGCAAACAATTTCAAAATGGATTGGACACTGCATCGGATTCTGCTATTCTTACAATGGGAAAAGTGTGCCAGCCAATATTAGGCCACATTCCACCAGAGCTATAGCCACATCCACAGCTTTCCTAAGAGGAGTGGCTACAAAGGACATTCTAGATGCTGCTACATGGAGCTCCGTGCATACATTTACCAAACACTACAACCTGCCTTTATACTCCAGATCCCGAGCAGGCTTTGCTTCAGCAGTCCTGCAGGGCATTTTAGCTACACCATCTTTTTCTTAGCTCCATCCACCCCCAGCTTGGCTATGGTATTCAACCCATATGTTATGACTGCAGTTGCATTCTTGAAGGACATAGTACAGTTTTGTACCTACCATAAATGTAGATGTCCGATAGATATGCAACTGCAGTCATTTCCTCCCTCCTTCCCTCTTTTCTTTCTTTATGGGTCCATTCCCCCTGTTCCTTTTAGCTGGGGGTATCTCCTATGGTGTATCTGTTTATTACTGGTGTGCATGTCTGGAATTGTTTATCCATTCACCAAATTTAGCCTTCCTAGGAGGGCACCTGGCATCTGGGGCAAGAAACACTGAAGAAGATGGCGTCGGCCGATGCCTTTATACTCCAGCCGTGTTGGCCGGAGGGGCGACACCAGCCGACGCCGGACCCAGACTTTGGAATCCGGCCGACCGAGGGCTGCCTGAGACAGGACAACCCATATGTTATGACTGCAGTTGCATATCTATCGGACATCTACATTTATGGTAGGTACAAAACTGTACTTTCTTTTACCAGTATTATAGTATTTATTACTTTCATTGCTTTGCTTTTTTGGCTGCTATCAGAATTAAACTTAATAAGGTCTTACTGTGTCTAGACAGTTCAGATCATGTACCCCAGCTGAAAAACAAATTCCTTAGTTGCACCCATTTGTTCACCCAATATTTCTGACAGAGTACTCTAGGGAATTTTAAGTCTTCCAACTCATTATACTCCCAAAATATATGTTCCCAATTCCTCTTTCTTCCCCATCACACCTTCAACATTTGCCACCTACGTGAAGAAAAATTCTTTGAAGTCAGCTCGGGGTATAAAAATACCTATGCAAATACTTTCAAGCAAAAAACCTAAATCTTCTATACTTTGTTGCATATGTGAAAGCCATATGTATGTTCCCCAGTGTTTCTTTGTGAATTGATTATCCAGTCCCTCTTCCCAGTCCTTCCTAACCTTCTGTAATTGATTCCTGTAGGTGCCATGCAGTATTTTATATTCCCTCCTAATCAGCCCTTTTTCACAATAGCTTCTATTCTAGATTCAATTAAAAACTCTACCAGAACAGGTCTTTCATTTAGGATTCCCCTATCCCTTTCTCTTTGCATGTTCTCTGATACCAGTCCCGTATAAGGAAGGCTGTCTCAAGCCTGCAGTCTAAACATCATCTTGGCCTCTTCTCACTATTACCGTTCCCTCTCTGGTTATTTGCACCTAATACTTTGGTTCCTTTGCCAGTTTTCCTTGTAAATTTCATCCCCATCTTGCCTCTTCTCTGTACCTCTAATTGCAATCATCCCTATTTGCAGAATCTCCTTTCTCAATTCTTGTGATGGCTTTGTTCTTAGAATAGTTTGTTAATTTATGAATATAATATTCTTTATGGGTGTGGTTATCTGTCAGAATCTGCATTCAAAATCCCAACGTGTCCTTATTTCTTGAATTGTCCCCTGCTTCATCATCCCTTTCCACTTTCAATTATAGCTTTCTGTTTCTGTTATGTACAAGAGACTTAACTGTGTGGATGTAAAATATTCCTTCATATCAGGTAGTCCTAAACCACTGTTCTATTGGAAGAATCCGCTTAGTCCACTTGACTATTGCTCTCTTTCCCTCCCAGATAATTTTTTTTTGTTTATTAATTATTGTCCACAACATGGTTGATGGGAAGTATTTCCGACCTGTATATATAAAAACTAAAGGGACTATCTTGCTCTCCGTATCCACAAACAAGAGCTTGCAGTTTCTCAGTTTTTGTATTCTTTTTGTTTATTCTCTTCCCACATATCTTTAACTGCCATAACAGAATCCTTTTAACTGTATTCCTAAACCACTTTGTTTTAGTGTCCCCGTAAATATAGGTTTTGATGAACAAAATCATGTGTAGGTACATAGATTACAGCTGTAACCTTTGTTTTGTGTTCATTAATTTTATACCCCAGAAAGACTTGAACCTGTCTGAGAATGTTCTACAACACTGGGATGTCCTTTTCTGGCTTCATTAGGTGCAAATAATATTGTCTGAAAATAAAGCCACCTTTTCTTGCTTGCCATACCAGTTCTATCTTTGTATTTCTGAGTCAGTTACTTTCTTTGCAAGTGATTTTAAATATAATGCAAATAACAAAGGGGAAGGAGAACACCCCTGCCTGGTTCCTCTGTTCAGATGCAACTTATCAGGGAGAAACCCTCCCACTTAAAGTTTTGCCTCCGATCTCTCATATAACCAACAAACTAAACTTATTATTGTATTTGGGCATGAAGATGCTTTCATTGCCCTACTCATAAAATCCCAGCTTATTCTGTCAAATGCTTTTTCTGCATCAAGACACACCAACAACAGCAGTACTTTCTTACATTCTGCTTCCCTCTTGGTCATGTTTTTTCTGCTAATGTTGTGATATGTATGCCTGCCCTTCACAAAACCAAACTGATCCATATCTATCAATTTTGGCAGTACCTTTGCCATTCTTTTAGCTGTTGTAGACATAAATACTTTGTAATCATAATTTTAAAATTGAAATGGGCCTGTATGAAGCTGGGTTTGATGGGTTTTTACCATCTTTAGGTATTACAACTGCCACAGCTTTCTTCTAGTATGCTTGTGCATCCCCTACTTTTAAAATCCTGCTAAACAAAATCTTCCATATCTTTATCACTTTCTTCCTCCTAGCTGTCCAACTTCCACAGGAATACCCTCTACTTCTGGAGACTTTTCTGCAGATTGATAAGTCACTGTTTTTATCCCATCTCCTCCTATATTAGTTTTTAATTCTTGAGCGTTGTCTGCCTCTAGCCGTGGCATACCCAAGTCTTCCATAAATATTTCCATTTCTGTTTTTTCTTGATTTCCACTTTCCTCTGCATTATACAAATTTTCATAAAATGTCCAAAATATCTGTCGTACCTCTACAGGATCTCTGGTCATTTTCCTTGTTATAGGCTCCCTAAGATTAGCAACAGCCCTTTCTCCTTTCTGTTGCCTAAGTCATTGTGCTAAAGGTTTTTATGCACTGGAGTTGTTTTCAAAACAGCTGTTTAATAACAGTCTTACTAAACTCATGCATATTATCCATATGTCAGGTCCTGTCTGGACACTGGAGTATCATGACTAGTGTCTTTGGCACCCTCTAGTAATGAACACATGCTCCAGATTGAAAATGTCAGCATTTAACCATATAGCTATGCACAACTACTGAAGAAAAAGGAAGGAATGTAAGTGAGACTCCACTTACAGACCCTCTTTTAAAATGAGACTGTTTGAGGGAGAAGGTGGACAGGTTGTTCCAATGTCCAGTCAAAAGACCAGAGAAATTGAAAGGTTCTAGTAAGTACACAACTTAATTATTTCTCAGGTCCTGTCTGGACAAGGGGACATCAGGACAGAATCTTCAGCTAATGAGGATAGCTTAGTCCAGCAAACCTTTAAGAGTGGACACTTCTGTAGATGCTGTTATCCTAAAAATAGAGTCAAGGCTGGGATGTTTGTCCTCCTTGCATACCTTAGATAAAGTAGCTGCTGTTATCTCATCATGTGGAAGTTTCACTTGTTACAGTTAAAACTACATCCACAGCTGTCATGCATAACCTTTCACTTGAAGAGACAGCAGCAGCACCTGCTTCGTCTTCCCTCACACCTTAGTTAAACATTACAGACTGGAGACATTCTAGGACATCATTTAAACAGAGTCTCTCTCTCTCTCTCTCTCTCTCTCTCTCTCTCTCTCTGTCTCTCTCTCTCTCTCTCTCTCTCTCTCTCTCTCTCTCTCTGTCTCTCTACAAGCATCTGTACAAGTCAGTTTGATATACAAATGACATGTAATTCTTTACAAAACTCCAGCTAGCTATGCTGGCATATGTTACATGTCCACTGCCCTGCTTCTTCTGGCATAGCTGGCAATACCTCACATCTTCACAGTAGTCATGTGGTATTGGGAAAATATTTTTTTTATTCAAATCGGAGGACAGTAAGAGTTTTATATTTTAAGCATACTTTTTGGGTTATCTGAATTATTCATAAAGTAAGTATGTCTGTTTATTAGAATGTTTTAATATTCAACTACTATTTTTTTAAACTCTACATATGATTTTTCTGATTTCAAATGCACTATTTGGATATTCTTACTGTTTTAGATATAAACCAAAGAAGTTTTGCAATTATATTTTTATAAATGCTGCATATTTAAATAGCTATCTAAGTTTCATGAGTTATCACTCCATTATCAAAACAGGAGCTTAAGGACCAAATGATCCATCTAGCTAGATTGATACCTGCAGATTCAGTATTTTTACATTAACTAAAATTCTTAGTGTCTATATTTTCTGAAAGAGGATACCCTATGTGGTTGTTTAAATGAACTTGAGGCAAAAATGTCTTAGAAGAAGAAAGGTATAAATGTCCCTTTACTTGGAATTTGTGTACAGAATTTTAAGTTTAGGAGCAGTAGACCTGGAAACTTGGCTAATGCTATTGTACCTGCGTATAATACAGATATGTATATTGGATTCTATTATTTATAGTAATAATTGGTCCGTGTTTTTTGTGTCTAGAGTACAGCGGAGATTTTTGATAGGGAACCTGAATTTATTTTTAAGGGGTAATAACAGACTCCTGCAGTTCAATTTTAGGAAACCTGATATCTCAGAAGGAAGAAGGGGTGCACTTAAATGTGAACTTTACAATCAGTATGATTACAGTTTAGTAGTGGATTCTATTAAAGTTAATAATTTTATGGTTAAATTTACAGATTTTACTTACAGAACATTTATATAGTTTATTTTGGCTTTTGTCAGTCATGTATTTCATTCTATGTGGGTAAATAGGGGAAAAAGGCTTGAGAAGGCATATTTATGAACACTGTTATGATGTAAGGAGAATAAATATGCACAGCCCACAGACTAAACTTGATCAAATTTATATCAGTTTTGCAAAATCTAGATTCATTATAATAGAAAAAGGAGATCAAATCTAAGAGGTGGATGCTGCAAGTAACTTCTTGCATTCCAAGAGCATATGTGGCAATTGTATTTTAATTGAGGAAACACTCCCAGGTCTTAATGATCACAGCATACTGAGAAATGCTTTAAAATTAGTGTTTTTAAAGTTGTAATTTATGAATTAATTTATTGTGTTTATATATTTCTATTTAAATTAAGGGCAGCACAGTGAATAGTGTTGCCTCCTCACTTCAAGAGGATTCCCCAGTTCAACTCTCAGCTGGGGTGTCTTCTGTGCGGACTCTGCATGTCCTCCCTGTATTCACATGGGTTTCTTCCCACATTCCAAAGACAATGCAGCAGGTGGATTAGATGATCTAAATTGGGCATTGGTGTTGGTGTGCATTCAAGTGCATGGTTTGGAAGAAGTACCATGGCAGGGCTAGCCACCCTTGGCTCTAGATTGTCACTGTTGAAGTGACACCCCAACCTCATGTGTAAAAAAAAACAAAAAAAAAACAAAAAAAAAAAAAAAAAAAAAAAAAAAAAATGGGCAAAAGGGGTTGTGGATAGATGGACGGATGCATTTATATATAAATATTTAGTTTGATTTCCTTATTAATCCTCTGGAATTTATTTATTGATTTATACTTTTATTTTAAAATTCTATTGACATCAGTGATTGTGATTTTAAACAAAGTTTTACATCAGACTTTGTATTGCTCTGTAGAAGTCTCAAATATCAGAGACAAAAGCATTTAATGTAAGTTAAATAAAATTTGTCATTAATTTGAGAAAGTTGGCTGCATTGGTGGTTTTTTTTTTTTTGTGTGCTTGCAAGTAAGCTGCAAATTGAACCTTGTGGAATTACTGTTATACAAGAGTGAACTATCACTTTCCTGGCAACCAGTCTGAGGATGACCAAAACTATCTGCACTGTAAAATGTGATCCATTGTTTAGTTTCATGTCACTGGTGGTTTGATTGCCAGCATGTATACGAGGCTTTGAATGGGAAATTTGTAACTATACAGATATTCTTTAATAGTTTGTGCAATCTCTTTTTTCTAGGTTTGTAAATTTGATCACAGAACGAAAGCAAAAACTTGTATTGATTCCTTTGAGACGATTAGCTAATGAGGTGAGTAGAATTTTCTCATTTGTTTCTTTAGCAAAGTTTGCAGTGTCATAGAGTGTACTGGGGAGTGAGGGAAACCATTATCTCCACCTCAAAAAACTGCAGATTTATTATATGGTTCCTGCATAGCTATTACTGTCTTGTAGCTACTTGTTTACTAGATGTACTTGCCAGATTGATTTTTTTTTGTGTGATCCTACATGACTGTATGGTGATGTTGGGAGTTGGTGCTTGCTGTCTTATGGTGCTTGGACCCTTGCCTGTATAGGAATGGTTTTTATGGACCATTATTGCAGATAAATTGTAGAAACAGTGAAATTAATGTTTCTGTTGGGTCAAGGGACTTATTTGGTGTTGACAATGGGGGTTCCATTGCTCTGAATGGGAGAGTTAATGGTTTAATTAATAATCCCAGGAATAGAGATATTTTTTGCCCCTTTCTTACCACATTTTATAATAACAGTTCACTTATTTCTGATAATGTATTTAAAAACTGGGCTATAATTGTAAGTGATCAGGACATTAGGGGGAATTTAGGTAACCATCCTAATGTTGTGTATAGAAGGGGCCTTAATTTGAAAAATATTTTAGAAATCAATGGATCTAGTAAATTTAATGGCAGGATGTTTCCATGTGGCTTGTGCTATCAATGCAGATATATTAACTGCGTTTCTAATGTTATGGTCGGAAACACAAACATTGTCATACTAGGAAAATTTAGTTGTTATTCACAAGGGATGGTATACATGGCAAACTGTATGCAGTGTTATGCTTTTTACGTGAGTAAGACCCAACGTCAGTTAGCTCAAAGAATCTATGAGCTTTATTATATCTCCCAGAAAAAAGTTACTGATGCTTTATACCGACACCTCAGTTTGTTTTCTGACCATGTTTTTAAGTTTGTCATTTTACATCAGGTGAACAGGGATCCACAGGTGGTCCCTGGAAATTTTATTTGGAACAAGGAAACTTGGTGGCAGATTATTTTTGAATGCCACCTCCCCACCACATCTTAATG
>NC_056749.1:203607924-203699451 GCF_019279795.1 Protopterus annectens
GGAAGTAGTGGCTCGGAAGGCGTGATCGTCCTCGGAATCGGTGGAACCCACCCCTTGGAGGCGATCTAAATTAATAACAGCACCAGTTGACAAGCAATTCCTAACAAAAGGTGTACCGGCGGATGCCATGGTGGTGGCTGCAGACACCAAGAAGGAACTAGCTGATCCTTCAGTACCTATCCATCCTCCTAATGAGGATTCTAGGACCATGGATAGGTACGGTAAGCAGATATTTTCTCCAGCGACCTTTGCTATGCGGTCGCTGAATTACCTGTGTCACTTCACCCGCCTTCAGAGAGATATTCTCAAAGAGTTGGGAGAAGTCTTACAAGAATCTATCAGCTGCTGGGTCCCAGGATAAAATTAACTCACAGCTTGGAACCCTGAACTCGATTGTTAACTCCGCCATGCGTCTGATTTCATATACAGCCGATGGAGCGAGTAGGGCTGCAGGCACAGGAGTGGCCTTAAGGCGTCATGCCTGGATGCGGCTGTGTAATTTCGTGGACCCTTTCAAGGCGTTCTTCACAAATTCCCCTTTTGATGGTTCAGCTTTGTTCGGACCTCAAGTGAAAGACACCTTGACCAGATGCGAGCAAGATGGCAAGACTCTTTCTGCCATAGGAGTCAGTTTCTCCACCCCTTCTAGACCATACCCTAAGGGTCAGAAGGGTGGGAAAAATGTGGTTCCGCAAATCTCAAGGAGTCGCGTCTGACGCATGAAGTCAGTTTACCCACAGAGGCAGAGGGGGTAACGACAACAGACGCTGCCCTAGGGACAGAGGGGGTCCGCAAAACCAGGGTAGCAGGGATCCTCTCTCTGACAAACCCTTCCAGCATCCCTGAGATGTTGCCCTATTGTCCACCTTCGGAGGCAGTCGGGGGAAGATTGTCGCTGTACCCAGTAGCCTGGCTTTTCCTTACTCAAGACAAATGGGTACAGTCGATCATATCCGAGGGTTACAAAATTCCCTTTGTCCAAACCCCAATTCAGCAAAAGGGAACCTTTCCAGACGTTCCACCCGGTCTAAGGGAACTAGCAGTATCAGAAATATCAAAACTGCTAGCAAAAAGAGCCATCCAGCCAGTCCCAGCAGACCAACTAGGATCCGGAATCTACTCCAGGTTCTTTTTGGTACCGAAAAAGACAGGGGACTGGAGACCAATATTAGATCTCAGCAAACTAAACAAGTTTGTAAAGAGAACAAGATTCCGGATGGTCAAGCTACATTCCATTCTGCCCTTTCTGGGCAAGGACAATTGGATGTGCTCAGTGGACCTTCAAGATGCGTACTATCACATCAAAATTCACAGGCGCTCCAGAAGGTTGCTCCGCTTTCAGCTGGGGGCCAGTCACTACCAATTCAGAGCCCTGACCTTTGGTCTCACTACAGCCCCCAGAGTGTTCACCAAATGTATGGCAGCGGTTACGGCTCACCTGAGACGGCAAGGATTCCAGGTGTTTCCATATCTAGACGACTGGCTCCTCACTGCCACCACCAGGCATCAACTTCTCCAAGCCAGAGCTTACACCATTCACATTTGCAGAGGGCTAGGAATCTCTATAAATTTCGAAAAGTCTGCCTTGTCGCCTTGTCAGTCTATTACCTTTATAGGCGCCAACTTGAACACCGTACAACTTTCAGCAAAGTTAACAGACCAAAGAGTCTTAGATATTCAAAACCATGTCCAGGTTCTTCTTCAGAGCGACAAAATTCAGGCCAGGTACGTCCTGAAAGTATTGGGTCGTATGGCGGCCGCCATAACACTTCTTCCTCTTGCACGTTTTCACATGCGTCTTCTACAGTGGATGCTGTTCGCCCAATGGTCTTTTCAGCAACTCCCCATGCACCACAAGATCATGATAACTCAAACTTGCAAAAGTCATCTGTCCTGGTGAATATTGTCCCCTCAATCCATCAGGGCAGACCCTTTGTTCCTCCTCCCCCGGTAGCCACGGTGACATCGGACGCCTCCCTGATCGGGTGGGGGGGGGGCATTTTCAGGGCAGGATGGTCCATGGCACTTGGCAACCTTTCGAGCTCCACCTGCACATAAATGTACTAGAGATGAGAGCAGTGCTTTTAACGTTGCAAGCCCTCCACGACTCTCTTCCCCTAGGAACTATTGCAATTCAAACGGACAATATGTCAGTAGTGTGGTATATCAACAAGCAAGGCGGAACCAAGTCCTATCCCTTGTGTCGAGAGGCACTCAGACTTTGGCAATGGGCGATCTCCTCTCAGCGGTTTCTGATAGCAACGCATATCCCCGGGAAGCCCAACTTCATAGCGGACAGGTTGAGCAGAGCCATACTCATGCCGCACGAGTGGTCTCTCAAACATTCGGTAGCGGAAGAGATTTTTCAGAAGTGGGGTCTTCCTTGCTGCAATCTTTTTGCTACATCCCAAAACAGCAAATGCCCCGACTTCTTCACCCTCTTCCCCCTTCCAGGCCATCCCCTCAGAGACGCTCTAGTCCAAGATTGGCCTCGGAGACTTCTCTATGCCTTTCCACCTTTTCTTCTAATTCCACAAGTAATTCAGAAAGCAACCGCCTTGAGAGCCAAGTTGTTTCTCATTGCCCCTTATTGGCCTCGACAGATATGGTTTCCGTTCCTACATCATTATCTTTTGGTACAGCCTTGGCATCTGGACCCAGCTCCAGATCTGTTGACCCATCAGTCGGGGCAGCTACACCAATCCCTGCATTCTCTCAACCTCACTGCTTGGTTGCTCCACTTCCGTCCTTAGCCATGCTTCCTATGATTTCTAATCCCATCCGGGATATCATAGTAGCTTCCCTTAAATCTTCCACCAGAAGGATTTACACTAGTAAATGGAAACGTTTCTCCTTCTGGGCAAAGGCAAGGAATATAGATCCTTTTACTGCCCCAATTCATTCGGTCTTAGACTTCCTAGCCAAAATTTTTCATTCAGGGTCTTCTGCCTCTACAGTAAAGGTTCAGTTGGCAGCCATATCGAATTTTCATACAGGCTTATCGGACCACAACATCATGTCCAATAAGCTTTGCAAAGCCTTCCTTAAAGGTATATTCTTACTTAGGCCTCCGATCAAAGATCCTCCACCTCAGTGGGATCTTAATTTAGTCTTAACATCTTTAATTCTTCCCCCCTTCGAACCCGCGGTCTCATGTTCATTGAAATTTGTTTCCTGGAAGACACTCTTCCTAGTCGCCATTACTTCTGCTAGGAGAGTATCAGAGCTTCACACCCTCTGCATTCGTCCTCCCTACTTAATCTTCCATAAAGACAAAGTTTCTCTAAGGACTAATCCATCCTTCTTACCCAAGGTGGATTCGCAGACAAATTTAAATCAATCAATTGATCTCCCAGTTTTTTTCCCAAACTATACTAATAGGGCAGCGCAAAAGCTACATTATCTAGATGTTCACCGCCAGCTCCGATACTATTTGGATAGAACCAAACAAATAAGGAAGTCTGATCAACTGTTTTTATCGTACGCAGAAAATAAGAAAGGCCTTCTGTTTCCAAGGTAACCCTATCTAGGTGGCTGTCTTCTGTGATTACATCTATTTATCAACTCAGAGGCAGGGAATTGACTTCTAAGCCAAAAGCTCATTCAACTAGAGCACTAACTACATCTGCAGCTTTTTAAGCTAGACTACCAATAGGCACTATCTGTGCGGCAGCCACATGGGCCTGTCCTCATACCTTTGTTTCGCATTACAAATTGGACATGGCCTCCAGGGACAGAGCAATATTTGGTTCCACCATTCTTAAGAGTCTGTTCCAATGAGTCACCCAGGATGAAGGTGCTAGGGACGCGGTCCCATCCAGCAAGAATGAAGGCGAAATTGACAACTTGACATTGAGAAGTTATGTACCTACCATAACGTTCCATGTTAGTTGTCTTCTCTCGCCTTCTTTCTTGCATCCCACCCACCATCCCCCTAGCCTGGACAGACCGAGAAGATCTTTCCTTCCTTGAAGGGTCCTTTTATTCCTTTGTTCACTATCTAGGTGTCCTAGGATATATATTGTGTAAATAATTATTTTTGGAGGTTTTTATCCCTCTTCCTCCTCCTCCTCTCAGTTGGAGGATTTTGTTTCATTGGCCTATGCTAGGTTTTTCAGCTTCCAAACTAGATCTGGAGAGTTATCGCCTAGCATCATGGGATATAGGGTTGCCTCGAGCCGGTAAAATAAGCTCTTGAGCTTTAGTAAGTGGCTGAGTCGGAGCCGAGGATCGGCTCCGAACCCATCCAGCAAGAAAGAAGGCGAGAGAAGACAACTAACATGGAACGTTATGGTAGGTACATAACATCTCAATATCCAGGCATGTCCATGGGGTCAGCTCCTGGCGTTTTCTCCTGTCCACCTGATGAATCTGTGCACATTAGGGCAATGTAGCAATTTCGTCATGTGCACTGACAACCCCCTCCTCCTACCACCCAACACTACAACCTGTGAGAGATGCACTTATATAGCCAAACTGGAAGCCAAGTCCTGTCCAGCCAAGACTGGACTAGACAGTTAAGTTGATAAGGTTAAGACCTGTACCACACCACATTGAACACAGTCCTCCAAAACCCACACATCGAAATACAAAGCACAAACCCACATTCACGGAGGCTCTCAATAAAAATCTGCCCAAGCAACAGAGGCCTCCCAAGCTGAAACCCAGACAACCACCAACCCCAACACTACCCAAGTGACACATAGCCCACAAAATCAGTGTGCCACTCAACCTTAGCCCATAAAACAAAACAGCGTACCCAACACATTAGTCACAGGTGACTCCATAGTCAGGCACACTGATATCCCACTCACCAGGCTAAACAAGGAGAAAGTTACTGTCAGCTGCCTGTCAGGTGCCCAGATCCGCCACATAATGCACGCACTCAGGCCACTCCACAACAAGTACAAATGTGACTCTGTCATTGTACATATTGGTATGAATGACCTGAGACACACTTCCCTGGACTACATGAAGAGACATGGAGGAGTTCTCGGATCTTGTAGCCCAGGCAGGTATGACCCTAGACCTGAGTAGCATCCTGCCATTGCCCAGAATGATACCACAGTACAAGGACAAAATGATTGACTTCAACAATTGGCTAAGCTTCTGGTGTTATTCTAAGGGGATCCAGTATCTGTCTGCCTGGGACGACATGGTTGACAGACCACGATGCTTTGCCAGAAATGGCCTGCACCTGTCACTCCTGGGATTCCGGATACTGGCTAAGTCTCTTGCTTCCCTTATAGTGCCTTTTTTAGGCAAGGTTCAAATGCCAAATTCACCACCATAACAGGTACAAGCAAGCAAACTCTGAGGGTAATGCTACTCTGTGCTAGAAAGCTAAATCTGAAAATGCACTCACTCAAGGCACTCCTTAAAATGAAGAACATTGACATCTGTGCAGTGACAGAGACCTGGTTCAAGGCTCCAGAGAGCACCACTGCATTACCAGGCTATAATTCATACCACACCTTTCGGCCACCTCACCTGGACCAAAACATTAACGGCGGAGGCATGTCCATATTCATTAAGGATATCCAGACCTCCAGGCTAGTTGCTCAACATAATGCATTCGAAATTATCCAGGTGCAACTAACACTGGGCAAGACTGTAGTCCAGGTTGTAGCTTGTTACAGATCCCCCACCATGCCCCAGGATTCCCACTCTTTATTTCTTAAGATATTGGAAAATATTAAGGCACAACCCAATACCTTAATTATGGGCGATTTCAACTACCACACCATCAACTGGGAAAACTCATTCATTCAATGTTTTCTGGAATTCATAAATTCCAATGCCTTGGATCAGCTTGTCCACACCCCCACCAGGGGCAGCAATATACTGGACTTGGTCATTACCAATAAGGGTAAGTGGTGTTCCACACCAGAGGTCAACTCCTCGCTGGTCAGATCTGACCACAAGCTAATCAACCTAGACATCCATATCCCACCTCCACCTCCCATTAAGGAAACCACTGTCAAAAACTACTCCAGAGCCAAATTCATGCTTCTTAAGACAGAAGTAGCAAGCTTCATGACACCCACGCAGATGGAAAATAGAGGTACGACTGCTGACTCTTACACAAATGCACTGTATAAGCACATACACGAGTACATGGATCGTGCCATCCCCAACAAAACCAAGACGCTATCCTTCAAAAAAAGGAAGCCAATCTGGTGGTCCCCTGCCATATACAAACTCTACAACAGAAGGAAGAAGCTTTTGCCAAAAAGATTAAAATCCCAAAATTGGAGGAACTCCCTGGTCAGCCTCGGCAAGAACCTGAGATCCCTCATAAAATCCTCCAAAGCCAGTTATGAAAATAAAATCGCCACTGATTCCAAAGACGACCACAAAGCATTCTACAGCTATGTCAAGAATCTCATTGGCAGCACTCAGATCTTCTCTGAGCTACAGCACAATGGCACTAAATATACAGAACCAACCGATATTGCCAACATCCTGGCCAGATAGGTTCAGTGCTAACTTTACCCCCCTGTCAACCTCCAAATGGCCCATCTTAATATCGGAAGAATGCAAAACCCCAGTAGTCATGGATGAACAAGTAAAGACTGCACTCTCCAAAGCCAAGACCAGCCAACATCCCAGGCTGCGTACTGCACGAACTGGCACCCCACCTTAATACCATGTTCAATCGTAGCCTCACCTCAGGCTATGTGCCTACTGAATGGTGCACAGTGATGGTTATCCTACTCCACAAAGGGTTTTCTGTCATAGACCCCAGAAGCTACCACCCTTTAGCCTGATGAGGCTGGTCTGTAAGGCCATGGAACGTATCATTTTGGAGCTTATAAACAAAGACATAGGTAACCTCCAAACCCTGGACCCCACTCAGTTTGGGTTCGTAAAAGGTAGATCATGTCTACTAAACCTGATCGGCTTCTTTGAAGCAGTCACCAGAGCCATAGACGAAGGCAAGGTAGTGCACACAGCCTATCTTGACCTCACCAAGGCTTTCAATGCCATCCCCTACTCTGGAATTGTAGATAAACTCACTAAACTGGGCATAAATCCCTAGGTCACAAGATGGGTGGTCAACTGGCTCACTGACAGGACCAACACAGTAAAAGTAGCCGACTCCAAGTCCGACTTCAGACCAGTGATGAGTGGATTACCATAGGGTTCAGTCCTGGGTCCTCTCCTGTTCGGCATCTACTTTTCTGAAGTGCAGACCAACACCGAACGTCTTTGGCTAACGACATTCACAGATGACTGCAAACTGGGAGCCATGATACAATCACCTAATGATGTAGACATTCTACAAAAGGGCCTCACAGAGACAGATGCTTGGTGTCAAAGTCATGGCCTCAATGCCAAGAAGTGCATTGTCATCCCCTTTGGGAAAAACATGGTACCCATGAACTACCACATGGGCGGTAGCTCAGTAAACACCAAAAGTGTGAAGAGACCTCGGGGCACAGCTGGACAGTAGTCTCTCCTTTGATAACCACATTGCCACAGTAGTCAGGAAATCCTTCTACGTGGCACACCTCATCACAAAAGGGTTCTCCTCTAGAAAAAACAGCAGTCATTGTTCCTCTCTACTCATCCCTCATCAGACCTATTATAGAGTACAATGCCCCATTTGGCATGTATCTCAAGACACCTACAACAATTGGAAAGGCCACAGAAATACCTCACTAAGAGGATTACTGGCCTCAAACAGATGCCATATGCAGACTGTCTCAAAAAACTCCAGCTCTACTGCTTCGCATATTGCCTACTCAGAGTCTATCTCTGCCTAACTTACAAAGCTATGTCTAACCCAGAGCTGTTGGACATGCTACACTTAAAGAAATCCCAATCTCTCCGAACCACACGCTCCAGGGACCTAGTACTTGTCACCACAATAAACGGAACATGCTGGAGGGATAGTTTCCTGTCCCAAAGACTTCCCATACTCATGAACAAACTACCCATTCATGTCAAGCAAAGCTCCTCCTTGGCCATCTTTAAGAAAAATCTTGACGACTGGATGGGAAATAGAAAATTCACCCCGGGGATCATTTCTGCAGCACTGTTTGACAGGGGCACAGGAAATTTATTTTCTTGGGTGGCAAAAGCTAGGGAACCTTTTTGGCTAGACTTATATAGGCCCCAGGGCTGATAGCCTAGTACCTACCTATGAACCTAAAAACGCACAGCAATGTATTTACACTTGATTCTTTATGTACCCCTCCCACACTTTCATTGCCATAATAGGTCAATGAAAAGTAAAATAAATACAAGTGTGTGTGCTGTGGGTAGTGTGTATTGTTACCACTGTCCACAGACCTGTTTTTCTGCCATAAATTGTAAAAGAACGTCAAATGACAGTAATGGACTTCAGTTTGGAACTTTCAGACACAAAGCTCTGACCTCACACCCCCACTAAACCACAGCAATGATGCCATTTATTTTTTCATCCAGCTGACTGCCATAACACTGAACTTTTCCTTCTCCAAAATGTGGAGTACTGCATCTCGAAGTGTAACAAATGCACAGAATGTGAAACACAGGAGCCCTTATTAATTAGGAAGTTCACAACATGTTTAACAACTGATGAGAGTGTTCAATCTCGCCGTTTGTTCTTACACATGGGTGTCGGAGCCGATCCTCAGCTCCGAGTCGGCCGCTTAGCAAAGCTCTGCATCCAGAAGAAGCTCGAGACCAACCTACCTCCCACGATTCCCTCTGCCTTTACCTCAGATATAGTTTGCCGCTGCAACCGATCGCATCATTCTGAAGAGCTCTGAGCCAACTGGAACAGATAAGCTAACTTTTTCAAAGAAAATTTTCTTGAAAATTTCTAGGATTGTAGACTTATATAGTGTGTGTGTGTGTGTGTGTGTGTGTGTGTGTGTGTGTGTGTGTGTATGGTCTGGTTTCCCCTTTAACTATATGTATAGTGTTTTTATACATTTGTAATTAGTTTAGGTTACCTAGAGCCTACCCCACCTACTAAAAACCCGGATTTGACTACTTGATATACTTGATATCATTATTGCTGTGACACTTTACCTTTTGACATTGTTTCTTGACTTTCAATTCTTATTATGTCAGAGAAGGTTAAGTCAGGTTTTAAAAGATGTCAGTGCGGACAGAAGATGTCTGTCACCGACAACCATAGCTCCTGTGTCTACTGTCTTGGCCCTCTCCATCTTCAGGAGGACTGTTCCATATGTCATTCCTTTAGTGGAAGGGTCATGACAGATAGGCGCAGGAAGCTTATGGACAGAGGTCTTCTGAAGCCTGCTTTCCAAGAGGCTTTAGATAAGTCAGACCAGACTTCTAAATCTTCGAAGCAGTTGAAGACTTCGGAGCCCACGTCATCGGCTCCAAGTTCTTCTTTTAAAGTTCGTTCACCGGTTCCGCAGACTTCGGGGCCGAGTGTCGAGCTATTGTCTGTCACCGAGCCTCGGGTCTTGGAACCGGTGACGGAACTGCCACCTCCTGCTCTTTTGAGGTCGGCACCGTCCTCGATTCCTTCGACGCGGTCTTCCAGGCCCCTCTCCGACACCGACGTAGATCGTGTGGTGCAGAAGCTGATGGAGAACACGGCCCTGTCCAAACTCATTGCAGTCTTCTCTCAGTTAGTGTCGAGACTCGAAGGCCTTCCCTTGTCTCCATCTGGTCCTCCTCCGAGGCCTACTCAGCCCTCGGAGCCAGGAGACGCTGATCTGCTGATAGTGGAGCCCTTGGTGCCGGAACCGTCTCTTTCTCGGTCGGCACCGTTGACCTCGACTCCGTCGGAACCAGTACCGGACTCGTGGAGCCGACGATCTATCCTTGGTTCCGGGACCGAGAGTCGAACCGATGTTTCAGTGCCGACTCTCCCTCTTGGCGCTTCGGCACGGATCACCTCGGCTCCGTCCTTGAGGTCGGTGCCCTTGGCTTCCGCGTCGGAGATACCTCCGCATTCTTCGGAACCGGGGGATTCCTCGGATCGGGGTCCGGGGGCCTTCGACCTTATGAGGAAGGTATTGCCTTCCCAGACAACTACTTCAGCAGAAGCAACGTCTCCCTCCCATAAAGGCCCGTTGTCCTCTTCTGCACCTACAGCTACACAAAAGCATCCAGCACCAGTGTCTCAGCCGCTCCCAGAGGGAGCCCCTTCTTCCTCGGAGGCTTCATTGGATGCCCCCCCCGATGATGTCCCGAGGAAAAGATTGTGCAAGAGGAGGCACTTGGATTCTCCACAATAGTCCTTAACATCAGACACTGACTTAGATGAGTCAGAAGGGTCCCCAAAATCACCCTCGGAGGATGTCTCCTTCTCTGACATTCTGGAGATCCTAAAACAGAGAGGTGATTGGCAAGCCCTACCCCCTTCTGAGGATGAGTCAGTTTTGCTGAAGGCATTCGGTGCTCGCCCTTCTTCTTCCTGGGTCACTCTGCCCTTCGAGTTAATGGAATTAATTGCTCGAAGGGTGTGG
The DNA here is from genome assembly GCF_019279795.1 of Protopterus annectens. Lineage (NCBI taxonomy): Eukaryota > Metazoa > Chordata > Ceratodontiformes > Protopteridae > Protopterus > Protopterus annectens. The sequence goes on from NC_056749.1 coordinate 203,618,364, forward strand.
GAGACACCTGACAAAGTGGGAGGGTGGCCTAGTGGTTAAGCTGTTTACCTTACAAAGACAAGGTGTAGGGTTTGAGCCTCACAAGGGATAATTGGCTAGGCTTACAATGGCTTGCAAGGGCAGTTAGCCTAGTACTAACCTATGAACCTATGAACCTATGAACCTATGTAGCCAGTTCCCAGAAAGCCTAATAAATATATTACGGCCCCTCAGGATAAGGCATACCTCACAAAGGGAGTTCCAGTGGACGCTATGGTGGTGGCAGCTGCCACGAAAAAGGAGATGTCCGAATCTTCCTCGTCTGTCCATCCTCCTAACAGAGATTCTAGGACCTTGGACAGATATGGGAAGCGCATTTTCAGTTCAGCGACTTTTTCCATGCGATCGCTGAACTATTTGACACATTTCACATGATTACAGAGGGATCTAGTCGAAGAGTTGGGAGATACCCTCCAGAGTACTACAGATGCTGCTGTCTCATAAGGTTACGGCACAGCTCAATACCCTTACATCTATTGTAAACTCGTCCATGAGGCTCATCTCGTATGGAGCCGAAGGGTCGAGTAGGGCTGCGGCTTCAGTGATTGCTCTTCGTAGACAATCCTGGATGCACCTATGCTCCTTTGCAGAAGCCTTCAAGTCTTCCTTTACTAACGCCCCCTTTGATGGTGCCACTCTCTTTGGCCCCAAAGTAAAGGAGACCCTGACCCAGTGTGAGCAAAAAGGCAAGACTCTGTCTGCTGTCGGAGTCCGTTTTTCCACCCCATCCAGACCGTACCCCAAAGGGCAACAAGGTGGGAAAATGTGGTTTCGTAAACCAAAGGGTTCTTTCCCAAGCACACAGGGTGATGCCCCCTCCAGAGGCAGAGGGGGGGGCAGAAGTGGAAGACGTCGCCCTGGTGGCAGAGGGGGTCCGCAGAACCAAGGCGACAGGGATACTATCCCTGGGAAGCCTTTCCAGCACTCCTGAGAGAAGGCCCGACTGTCCTGCTCTGGAGGCAGTCGGGGGTCGCTTAGCTTTATACCCTCAGGCCTGGCAAAGCCTTACTTCAGACAAATGGGTAAAAAGCATTATTACCAGAGGTTACAAAATCCCATTTCTATTTCCCCCGTTACCACAGAAGAGATTCCCAGATGTACTGCCCCATCTGCGAGAACCAGATAGATAGAAATTTCAAAGCTGCTAGAAAAAAGGGTCATCCAACCAGTCCCGGCGGACCAAAGAGGATCCGGAACTTACTCAAGGTTCTTTTTAGTTCCAAAAAAGACAGGGGACTGGAGGCCAATTCTGGACCTAAGCAATCTCAATACCTCTGTGAAGAAAGAAAAGTTCCGGATGGTCACGCTTCAATCGATCCTTCCGTTTTTACGGAAGGTCGACTGGATGTGCTCAATAGATCTCAAAGACGCATACTACCACATCAAAATGGCCAGAGCGTCCAGGGATCACCTGCGCTTCCAGGTGGGAGCCAGCCACTTTCAGTTTCGGGCCCTGCCCTTTGGTCTAACCTCAGCCCCCAGGGTTTTCACCAAATGCATGGCAGTGGTAGCGTCTCACTTGAGACGCCTAGGATTCCGGTGTTTCCGTATTTGGACGACTGGCTTCTTACTGCCACCACCGAGCATCGACTGATACAGGCCAGGGACTACACGCTCAGCCTTTGTGTTCACCTAGGGATTTCGATAAATTTCGAAAAATCTGCCTTACAGCTCAGCATATTTCATTTATAGGGGCAGATTTGGATGCCCGTTCCTTGCTTCTAAGACTCCCCTCCGCAAGAATAGCTTCCCTACAAAAACACGTATCTCTCCTTCTGTTGTCCAGGAAATCCCCAGCCAAACTAGTTCTGAAAGTCTTGGGACTCATGTCAGCTTCCCTCATTGCAGTTCCCATGGGAAGACTACACGTGAGAGTTCTCCAATGGCTGCTGTTCGCACAATGGTCGTTCCGACAGTTACCGCTGACGCACGAAATTCACATTACAAACACCTGCAAAGCACACCTGTCTTGGTGGTTACAGAATCGCAATATCATCGGCGGCCAACCGTTTGTGTTACCCACACCAACAGCCACAGTGACCACGGACGCTTCCCTGATAGGATGGGGGGGCATCTTTCAGGGACAGACAGTCCAAGGCAAATGGACCAATCTAGAGTACAACCTGCACATCAATGTCCTGGAGATGAGGGCAGTGTTTCTAGCATTGCAACACTTCTCCTCCCTTCTACCTCTAGGGACCATTGCAGTTCAAACGGACAACATGTCCGTAGTTTGGTACATAAACAAACAAGGAGGAACCAAGTCTTACCAATTGTGCAGAGAGGCCATGAGAATTTGGCAATGGGCAGAGTCCACTGGTCGCTTTCTGATAGCAACGCACATCCCGGGGTTATCCAACGTTATAGCGGACAGGTTGAGCAGAGCCATCCTGTTACCTCACGAGTGGTCCCTCAACCAGACAATAGCGGAAATGATATTCCGCAAGTGGGGCCAGCCTTGCTGCTATCTGTTTGCGTCTCCAATGAACGCCAAATGCAGAAGCTACTTTGCCCTGTTACCCCCTCCAGGGGATGTCCCCAGGGACGCTCTGATTCACGATTGGCCCCCGGGTCTCCTGTACGCTTTTCCCCCTATACCTCTGATACCGAGATTTCTCCAGAAAGCCAAGGATCTAGAAAGGACTGTAATTCTGATTGCCCCATTCTGGCCTCGTCAGATTTGGTTTCCCTTTCTTCAAGCACACCAAATACGGGAGCCCTGGATTCTGGACCATGTGCCAGCCCTACTGACTCGTTCGTCAGGAGCTCCCCACCCGTCGCTCCTGTCCCTCAGATTAGCAACTTGGCTGCTCCACTTCCCTTCTTAGCCAGGTCTGATCTTCTCTCTCCGGCGGTTCAAGACATTCTAGTAGCCTCTCATAAGGCTTCCACTACAAAAATTTACACTAGTAAGTGGAAACGTTTTGTATACTGGGCGACTGCACAGCATTTAGATCCCTTAATAGCCCCACTAAACAAAGTTTTAGAGTTCCTATCCATGCTGTTTCACCAAGGAGCCTCTACTGCCACCTTGAGGGTTCAGTTGGCTGCTATTTCTAACTTTCATGTAGGAGAGAATGGAGCACCCATTATGGCTCATAGGCTTTGTAAAGCCTTTTTGAAAGGATCCTTTCATCTTAGACCACCAGTCAGGTTTCCTACAGCTCCGTGGAATCTAAACCTCCTCTTATCCCAGCTAATGTTACCACCTTTTGAACCAGCTTCTTCCTGTTCCTTAAAGTTCTTGTCCTGGAAAACTCTCTTTCTAGTAGCTATCACTTCAGCCAGATGAGTGTCGGAACTTCAAGCTCTCTTCATTAAACAGCCATATTTAATATTTCACCTGGACAGGGTATCTTTATGCACCAACCCTTCTTTCCTCCCTAAGGTTTGTTCAGTTAACAACATTAATCAAGCCATTGAGCTTCCCACATTTTTCAGAAATCATTCCAATAAGCTGGAGTATATGTTGCACAAGTTGGATGTTCATAGACAACTCAGATTCTATCTAGATAGAACGAAAGATCATAGGAAAGCAGACCAGCTCTTTATAGCCTTTGCGGACAACAAAAAGGGCATGGCAGTGACGAAGCGTACTCTCTCCAAATGGCTAACTGATTGCATTACCTTCGTTTATGCTGCTTCTAGTCAGAGTTTGCCCACCAAACCAAAAAGACATTCTACTAGATCAGTTTCTACATCTTTGGCTCGTGCGGCCTGCCTACCTTTGGACACTATTTGAGCGGCCGCCACTTGGTCTAAACCACATACGTTCATCACTCATTATAAAGTGGATAGGATTTCTAGGGACAGAGCAACCTTTGGTTCCACTGTGCTCAGGAACGTTCTTCCGTGAGTCTCTCAGTGTCATGGAGCTAGGGACGCTACCCATGTGTAAGAACAAACGGCGAGATTGAACACTCTCACATAAAGAAGTTATGTTCTTACCATAACGTTCCATGTGGAGTGTTCATCTCGCCTTTGTTCTTACATTCCCACCCTCAGGTCAGGAAGAACGTCCAGTTTAGATGTCTGGTCTGTTTATCTCCCGCTGCTGGTCTCTCTCTGTTGTGCTACTGGTTTGTGTTAAGCTCCTTGTGTATATGTATGTATTCTTGGATATTTACATTATTGTTGCTGGATCTGGTGTTGTTTTGCAAACTAGATCTGAGGTAAAGGCAGAGGGAATTGTGGGAGGTAGGTTGGTCTCGAGCTTCTTCTGGATGCAGAGCTTTGCTAAGCGGCCGACTCGGAGCCAAGGATCGGCTCCGACACCCATGTGTAAGAACAAAGGCGAGATGAACACTCCACATGGAACATTATGGTAAGAACATAACTTTTTTTTTCATACCTCATTAAAACAAAACTTAAATGTGATTCATTGTTATTTATCATGGTTTTGTTAAAAATCACAACAGTTAAAGTGTGACTTATCTTTTCAGTGTGGAACATTGAATCGTAAACATTCCGAATGAGGAATGCTCATTGTATTGAGGTACTGTTCAGGGTTATAAACTTAAAAAATTCGTGTTCAAGTGTATCCAAAGACTAAAAAGCAAACAAGTCGATATTAGCGCTTTCATTCACTGATTTATTACGTGAACTTCCTCAGAAAAACAGTTCCACTCATACATTCTTCCTTTTATACGCGATCAACAGGAAATGACATCAAATCCACTTGGAATATGTACATATATATAAAAAAACTATTATATAGTTTAAATTATTGTTGGATAAACTAACTATTTGTTCAATAAAAAAGATTTTAAATTTATAGACTCATTGAGTCCTGGATATTTTTCAGCCCCTAAAAACAACTGCTATAACGTTTCTTTACATTCCAGTGCATTATTTAAATCACCACCAAAAATGATTTCATTGATCTTATCAATTACAGAAAATTCAAATTTCTTAAAATTGCTACAAATCAGAGCATGTTTGGCCAAGGAATTGTTTGTATCTTTGTTTTTAATGGCCAAATTGTGCTCAAACTCTACGTTTTAATGTCCTGATGGTTTTTCCAATGTAATAGTGGTCACATGATGCACAACAAGCTATGTAAACAATATATTGTGTATTACAATTGTAGTAATCTTTAGCCCACATAGTGTAATTAATGTGTTTTAAAGTTACAAAAGAACTATTGCTGATGTATCTACACTGCTTGCAATTTTTACAAGCATAAGTACCTTTTTTTGTACTAACTAATCTGGTTGCCTTATTAATTTTCCTGTTATCTGACTCTACCAAAGATTTTATGTTTGACATCTTCTTATAAGTAAATTGTGGTCTTGTACCTATTTTAGCTATGAGTTCTTTGTTACCCAACAATACCTTCCAATTGTTGACTATTTCTTTTATACACCACATGTCATTAAGAATGTTCAAAGGGAATGCTATGTTGTAATCTTTCACTTCTGAAGTATTCTTTTTTGTACAGGAACTCACTAATATGTCTCCTGATTTTAAGATGGGCATGGCTACACCTTGTCTCAATACTGACCCTTCTTGTTCTATTTTTTCCAACAACTTCACATCGTACCCTCGCTGTAAAAACATTAACCTAAGAAATGCCATCTCTCTAATAAACGTTTCATCATCTGTAGTTAACCTACTTAATCTAATGATTTGTCCTTTGATGACACCTTTTTTCATGTGTTCAGGATGTAAACTATCCCTGTGTAGGTACTGACTGGCAAACACTTCTTTCCTATAAATTTTACTGATGAATGTATCATTTTCTTTATCTATACTTAAATGTGCATCTAAAAATGAAATGCTTTCACCAAAACCACTAATTTTGAATTCCAAAAAAGTGGTTGTTTTATTCAAGTCATTCACCAACTCTGTCCACAAAAAAAAACAAATCATTAATAAATCTATAGTAAGCCTGTATTTTGGAAAAATAACGATGTTGTATCAAAAATTTCAATTCCCAGTGTGCCATTACCATATTATGAAATGAAGGTGCCACTCTTGCCCCCATGGCCACACCTGAGATTTGATGATATATATTTTTGTTGAATCTAAAAAAAATTGTTGTTCAACACTAGCTCCATTAAACTACATATGATGTTAACTTTGGTACTCACCAATTCTGTATTTTTGGTTAAATATTTCCTCATAAATTCAATGCCTTGTTCTGAATTTATAGAGGTGTACAAGGACTTCACATCTAAAGTCCCAAACTTCATAGATCCCAATGCCCCTTTTACATTCCTAAGATTTTCCAACAAGTGCCACGAATCTCTTAAGTAAAAACGTGATTTCTGTACTATTGGATTCAATATATAATCCAACCAAATAGATATATTTTCTGTCTTGGAATGTCTGGCAGAGATGATGGGTCTAAAAGGTGGATTAAATTGGTTTGTCTGTGTCTTAGGAATACCAAATGAGTGGCCAATTTTGGATGCTCTACTGTTAAGTATTCATAACTTTCAGAGTCTAACTCCCCTTGACTGAACATATGAAACAAAATGATGTCCATTTGTTGAAAACTATGCTTAACTTCATTTGTGCTTACTTTTCTATAGACATTTTTGTCTCCTAACATAGCTAACATAGAATCGTCGTAATATTTAGTATTCATGACCACTATTTTTCCACCTTTGTCTGCTCTCATAGTTCTAATAGTAGAGTTCTTACATAAATCACTTAAAGCACATTTCTCTTTCTGAGTGAGGTTCTGTGGATACTCCTGTAAATGAATGCTTCTAAAGTTGCTTTCACATAAATTTTGAAATACCTGCAAAGTTGTGTGAAGTGAGGGGTTATATGTACTTGGTTTTTTAGGTTTCCTTTCTATTGTATTGTCAGATAACTGTAAAACATCTTGCATAATATAACTTAAATTTAATTTTCTCAAGTATAACCTAAAATCTACCAAAAGTTTTCCTATATTCATACTGATGTTGGGTATGAACGAAAAACCTTTCTTTAAAACATTTTCTGTGTCAGGCGAAAGGAAAAAATCAGACAAATTTATATTATTAATGGCAAAATCATTTACAAGATTCCCATTGTTAGATGTAACTGTCTCATCTTCCACTTGAATTTCTTTTGGTTTTGATTTTTCTTTTTCCCTTTCCCCTTGTACTGAGTGGTGTTGTACCACTTTCGAGTCAGTTTGTTTTGTACATTTACTACTTGAAAAGGGCCTTGGTTTTGCCCTTCATTAGACTGTGAAGCAACCTGTGCATAGGTGACTTCATTATCACAAGACACTACTCCATTTCCATTATTTTGTATTGTCCCGTTGTTACCATTTGGATCATATTATTCTTACTAGCATTTACAGTCTCTCTTATACTGGTGTTAGTGATAGCATCCAAAATTGGCCACTCTTTTTGGTATTCCTAAGATACAGACAAACCAGTTTAATCCACCTTTTAGACGTATCATCTCTGCCAGACATTCCAAGACAGAAAATATATCTATTTGGTTGGATTATATATTGAATCTAATAGTACAGAAATCACGTTTTTACTTAAGAGATTCGTGGCACTTGTTGGAAAATCTTAGGAATGTAAAAGGGGCATTGGGATCTATGAAGTTTGGGACTTTAGATGTGAAGTCCTTGTACACCTCTCTAAATTCAGAACAAGGCATTGAATTTATGAGGGAATATTTAACCAAAAATACAGAATTGGTGAGTACCAAAGTTAACACCATATGTAGTTTAATGGAGCTAGTGTTGAACAACAATTTTTTTAATGCAGAGACAAACACTCACAACAAGCTCCGTGCACACACAAAATAATACCAAGTCCAATTGTTCAAGTCAAAGCTGTTGCACGGAGATGCAGAAATCTGGATACACAAAGTCCGTTAATATTCAACGTGGCTGCCTGCTAAGCACAACATCATGCGCTGTTTGAGTTCAAAAAATCAGCTACAAAAGTCACTAAGTGCTATTCAGCACTGTTAGGAACTTCCAACAACACCAGTCAACTCCACCGAACAATAACTTGAGAATCACACAAAATCAATAATCCAAGCGTTCAGCGAGGTGAAAGTAAAAGAATTGGTTTATTAAAACATCCGGCAAGCGCTTTCGACAAGGTCTTCTTCAGGCCGTTATACAAATTTTTTTAAAAAGCATTCACAAACATTTATAAAGGATGTGACATAGAAAAAATGATGTCACATCCTGTTCAAACTACAATATATTAAAGATACAAAACATTTTCTTAAAACTTTTGGGCACTACAAAAATGAATCACCTAACATTCTTACTGGGTATGGCAAATTACAGATGCTATTTGCACATACATCAACTAGTGCAGCTCTAAAACTGTTAGCATCAAAGTACATTAAAATAAGTTAAAATGCAAGACATTGTCTGCACCATTCCGGCGCTGTAAAATTGAAGTACCTAATATTTTAGTTAGGTATGACAAAATGCAAACGCTATTTCTACATGCATCAACTAATACAGCTCTTTACCTATTATCAAACAAAATATACATACGATCTACATTTGTAGTTTAAATCTTGCTCTCAGTAGCTGCATTAAAAAGTCATGGTTTACTAGTTGTCAAAAATGCAAAGCACTAAATCCAACATTGTATACACAACTAAATACATAAAACAGATGTCCTTATTCACCTTGCAACATCCAGAAACCATTGCAAATACATGACTATTATAAATATGAAGGGGGGCGTATTGCATCAACTAATACAGCTCTTTACCTATTATCAAACAAAATATACATAAGATCTACATTTGTAGTTTAAATCTTGCTCTCAGTAGCTGCATTAAAAAGTCCTGGTTCACTAGTTGTCAAAAATGCAAAGCACTAAATCCAACGTTGTATACACAACTAAATACATAAAACAGATGTCCTTATTCACCTTACAGCATCCAGAAACATTGCAAATACATGACTGTAATAGCGTTTGCATTTTGTCATACCTAACTAAAATATTAGGTACTTCAATTTTACAGCGCCGGAATGGTGCAGACAATGTCTTGCATTTTAACTTATTTTAATGTACTTTGATGCTAACAATTTTAGAGCTGCACTAGTTGATGTATGTGCAAATAGCATCTGTAATTTGCCATACCCAGTAAGAATGTTAGGTGATTCATTTTTTGTAGTGCCCAAAAGTTTTAAGAACATGTTTTGTATCTTTAATATATTGTAGTTTGAACAGGATGTGACATCATTTTGTCTGTCACATCCTTTATAAATGTTTGTGAATGCTTTTTAAAAAATTTGTATAACGGCCCGAAGAAGACCTTGTCGAAAGCGCTTGCCGGATGTTTTAATAAACCAATTCTTTTACTTTCACCTCGCTGAACGCTTGGATTATTGATTTTGTGTGATTCTCAAGTTATTGTTCGGTGGAGTTGACTGGTGTTGTTGGAAGTTCCTAACAGTGCTGAATAGCACTTAGTGACTTTTGTAGCTGATTTTTTGAACTCAAACAGCGTATGATGTTGTGCCTAGCAGGCAGCCAAGTTGAATATTAACGGACTTTGTGTATCCAGATTTCTGCATCTCCGTGCAACAGCTTTGACTTGAACAATTGGACTTGGTATTATTTTGTGTGTGCACGGAGCTTGTTGTGAGTGTTTACTTGTCTCTGCATTGTGAATATTTATTTTATATCACTCACACAAGCATGGCAGATAAAAATGTTGCAAGTTCTTCTATAGAACTACCTTACAAACCGGAAGTTATAATGAAATCCCAAATGTGTTCTGTTGATAACCACAGCAGGTTTGAGAATGCTGTTAAAGGTGAGATTAACCCTTTACTTAACTATAGTGTCCCAATTGGGAATGATGAGAATGAAGGTATATTACATGATTATCAAGGGCTTGATACAATGTTACAAGAAATGGAAAGTGATTTTATGAGGTTAAAACGTCTCCAATTACAGAGACAACATTTTGAAGCCTGTATAGCACGTAAAATTGTTCCCAGGGGATTGAGGGTTTTAAAAATGCCCACTACTGGAACAGTATATACAGATTTATTATATTTATGGCAACAAATTAACTTAGAAACTAGCTATAAGTATATGGAACTATTAAATACATCCTTTTGCCTATTGAAAATGCCCTAAGGGATAAAATTAAAGAACAACAACTGAGCTTATATACACTGTATCCAAAACAAATTTTAGATACTAGACTAGATAGGATGTTAGATGGTATATTCATTTTTGAGAAAAAACTATTACAACAAAAAAGAGATAAAATTAGGAGGGACACAAACGATTTCAAAAGTGGTAATGTCTTCACCTGGCCCAGGGTGGAGACTTCGGTCACTAGGCCAAAGGATGTTAGGGAACATATGCAAGATAAACCACCTATTACCAACAGTAATAAAAAGGATGTACTAGTAGTTACACCAAGGGATGGAGATCTGAATACATTAGATACACATGGTGGTACTACTACAGTAAAGAGAAAAGAGGGTGAACTAGATCGCATGAAAAATAAAACTATAATAACAACAGCCCTGATACACCATGATAATAGAAATGATGTTAATGCATCACCAATTAGTAATGTACATGATATTTCTATTTTTGAGGAAGCAAATAGACGGATAGATATATGTGAACATATAGAGGATGACAACAACAGTATAAGTGGAGATAACATAAATAAGAGCTTGACCCCATGTACTATCACTAATGGAACTCCCAGTAAGAACAACTGCCCACTCCACCCTTTCCCTATTGCCAGTCAATGGAGAGAAGGGGGAGGGGCGAGAGGACGGTCCATAAGCAGGGGGAGACAGAAAAATAGGCCAGCAGAACAAACTCAAAATGGACCTACATTAAAGAAGATCTGGCAAGGGAACAAAAATCCCTAGTATGGAATATATCTATGAGGAAATTGACTAAAGAAGAGCAATCTGTCCTAGAAAAAGGCTTAACTTTTATTCCATCTACTAGAAGCGACATTACTGATAGTGTTATAGATTTGAAACTATTTATTCGTAACTTACAAATTAAATTAAATTTTTGTAACTCCTTGGATATACAACACCCGTTCAGAAAACCTAGTACTTATGTTCCTAGTTACCATCCCCTCATAGAAGCGTGCTCTCAACTCGTTGAACAAGACTTATACAAAAATGACCATGCTAATATGAATAAGAGATGGGCAGGCAATTTAAAGCCAAACCAAAGGAAAGCACTTACAAGTTTAAAGAATGATAGAACAATTATGATAAGACCTGCTGATAAGGGTGGCCCAGTTGTTGTGATGGATATGAAATTTTATAAGCAACGGATTAAATCAATGTTAGATGATACCAGCTTCTATCAAAAAATTAATACTAACATAGTTGATAGGATTATATCTAATGTGTATACCAGTTTAGACGTTATGTTGAAGGAAGGCAAAATCAATGAGGAATTGTTTAAATATTTCACAGTTGAACATCCTACTATACCTACCATTCAAGGAATCCCCAAGATACATAAAGACAGTGAATGTCCACCCATGAGACCTATCGTTACTGGCAGAGGGTGGATCACCGAGCCCATATCTTTATACTTGGAATCTTTACTAAGACCTATAGTTAACAAGTATGATTACATACTAAGGGATACGAAACAGTTTTTAATCAAATTGTATGAGAAAATGTTAGAAATCCAACATAAGCATGATATACATGATAGATTATTAGTCACCTTTGACGTCCAGTCACTCTACACGGTGATCCCAAATCATGATGGACTCATCAGATTGAACAGACGGTTAATGAAGGATGGCACTTATTCTGCAGGTAGAATAGAGGTGTGATATGCAAGTTAATGGAAATAGTACTAACGAATAACATCTTCATTTTCAATGGTCAAATTTACATACAAAAGGATGGCGTAGCTATGGGCACCTCATGTGCCAATGGCTACGCCAACCTAATTATGGCTGATTGGGAGGATGCATCCCTATTTCAGCTTGATATATTTAGGAAATATGCTCTGTGCTATACCAGATTTGTTGATGACCTCTTTTTGATTTGGGGTGGTACAGAGGAGGAACTAAGTGGCTTGGAATTTGAAATGAACATGGCAACTGACTTTTTAAAATTTTCTATGACTAAATCGAGAGAAGTCATACCATACTTAGATGTGTACATAGAGAAGCTACCTGATGGTAGCCTGAACACAGGGGTATTTAGGAAAAAATGTTACAGAAACACATTACTCCACCGTAGCAGCATGCATCCAAGCCACATATTCAATAATATTATGAGGAGCCAAGTGATGAGAGCCTCTAGATTGAATTCTGACTATCCAGGATTTCTGAGTGAGTTAGATGACTTACGGACTAAATTTTTAGACCACTCATACACAGAAGAAGAAATTGAAGAAAATTTTAGCGGGATAGATACCCTAAGGGAAGGTAGAGCACATCCGTACTTTGCTATGCCACACGTTGACACATTGAGTTCAGGATATTTACCTGATAACAGTAATGAATACTTTCGAATCCCTATACATTTCACCCAAGACGTAAATAGTATTAAGTACATTTATAAGAAACATTGGGATATCTTATTGACAGATGCAGCCATTTCTAAGGTGATAGGTGATACCCCCAAATTTACATATAAAAATAAAATGAACCTTCATAAGATGTTATGTGGTCCAAATAGGATAGATAGAGGAGCACCTGTTAGTGACAATGTCAACATAACTAAGAAATGTCATAAATGCAATCAATGCAAATATATAAAAGAGTCTAATGTTTTTACGCATCCAAGTACCAAACAAGAATATACATTTACGTCACCAGCCACATGTGATTCTGTACATGTTATATATTTGGCTACATGCGTACACTGTCCTGCGTTCTTCGTAGGAAAGACAGATAGAAAACTAAAAGAGAGAATCAGGAAGCATGTATACAAAATTAAGGTGCAATGTTCATCCAATGCACTGGCCAAACATATCTCGAACACCTCGAATGAACACAGTTTTGTTTTTCAAGTAATAGATCTGAATAGACCTAGTAATAGAAGAGGGGATGTAAGTAATAAAACAGAACAGACAGAGGTGAAATAGATTGTTAGACTGAGGGCTGATAGGAGCCCCGGCCTGAATGATAGGGTATCAATCAAGCCCATACTCAAAGGCAAACCTATTCGTTGAATCCAGATCTTCAGTTTATATTCAGACCCTTTGACTACACGGTTCCAGCAGCACCCATTACATTCCTAGTAGCTTTGCCTACATTGTCTTTCCACTTACCCTATACCTCTTTCATATTATCATCTGTTCACTCATTTAGTCCCACCTCCTGACCTCCTATATTATGTTTCCAGCCCAATTTACACTCACACCCACTCCCTGCCCCTTACCCCCCCCTCTGTATTTATAACAGTCATTTATTTATAACAGTCATGTATTTGCAATGTTTCTGGATGCTGTAAGGTGAATAAGGACATCTGTTTTATGTATTTAGTTGTGTATACAACGTTGGATTTAGTGCTTTGCATTTTTGACAACTAGTGAACCAGGACTTTTTAATGCAGCTACTGAGAGCAAGATTTAAACTACAAATGTAGATCTTATGTATATTTTGTTTGATAATAGGTAAAGAGCTGTATTAGTTGATGCAATACCTCCCCCCCTCCTTCATATTTATAATAGTCATGTATTTGCAATGGTTTCTGGATGCTGCAAGGTGAATAAGGACATCTGTTTTATGTATTTAGTTGTGTATACAACCTTGGATTTAGTGCTTTGCATTTTTGACAGCTAGTAAACCAGGACTTTTTAATGCAGCTACTGAGAGCAAGATTTAAACTACAAATGTAGATCTTATGTATATTTTGTTTGATAATAGGTAAAGAGCTGTATTAGTTGATGCATGTAGAAATAGCATTTGCATTTTGTCATACCTAACTAAAATATTAGGTACTTCAATTTTACAGCGCCGGAATGGTGCAGACAATGTCTTGCATTTTAACTTATTTTAATGTACTTTGATGCTAACAATTTTAGAGCTGCACTAGTTGATGTATGTGCAAATAGCATCTGTAATTTGCCATACCCAGTAAGAATGTTAGGTGATTCATTTTTTGTAGTGCCCAAAAGTTTTAAGAAAATGTTTTGTATCTTTAATGTATTGTAGTTTGAACAGGATGTGACATCATTTTGTCTGTCACATCCTTTATAAATGTTTGTGAATGCTTTTTAAAAAATTTGTATAACGGCCTGAAGAAGACCTTGTCGAAAGCGCTTGCCGGATGTTTTAATAAACCAGTTCTTTTACTTTCACCTCGCTGAACGCTTGGATTATTGATTTTGTGTGATTCTCAAGTTATTGTTCGGTGGAGTTGACTGGTGTTGTTGGAAGTTCCTAACAGTGCTGAATAGCACTTAGTGACTTTTGTAGCTGATTTTTTGAACTCAAACAGCGTATGATGTTGTGCCTAGCAGGCAGCCACGTTGAATATTAACGGACTTTGTGTATCCAGATTTCTGCATCTCCGTGCAACAGCTTTGACTTGAACAATTTTTTTAGATTCAACAAAAATATATATCGGCAAATCTCAGGTGTGGCCATGGGGGCAAGAGTGGCACCTTCATTTGCTAATATGGTAATGGCAAACTGGGAATTGAAATTTTTGATACAACATCGTTATTTTTCCAAAATACAGGCTTACTATAGATTTATTGATGACTTGTTTTTTTTTTTTGTGGACAGGTATATATGAACAATTTCTAGAGTTTGTGAACGACTTGAATAAGACAACCACTTTTTTGGAATTCAAAATTAGTGGTTTTGGTGAAAGCATTTCATTTTTAGATATACATTTAAGTATAGATAAAGAAAATGATACATTCATCAGTAAAATTTATAGGAAAGAAGTGTTTGCCAATCAGTACCTACACAGGGATAGTTTACATCCTGAACACATGAAAAAAGGTGTCATCAAAGGACAAATCATTAGATTAAGTAGGTTAACTACAGATGATGAAACGTTTATTAGCGAGATGGCATTTCTTAGGTTATTGTTTTTACAGCGAGGGTACGATGTGAAGTTGTTGGAAAAAATAGAACAAGAAGTGTCAGTATTGAGACAAGGTGTAGCCATGCCCATCTTAAAATCAGGAGACATATTAGTGAGTTCCTGTACAAAAAAGAATACTTCAGAAGTGAAAGATTACAACATAGCATTCCCTTTGCACATTCTTAATGAGATGTGGTGTATAAAATAAATAATAGTCAACAATTGGAAGGTATTGTTGGGTAACAAAGAACTCGTAGCTAAAATAGGTATAAGACCACAATTTACTTATAAGAAGATGTTAAACATAAAATCTTTGGTAGAGTCAGATAACAGGAAAATTAACAAGGCAACCAGATTAGTTAGTACAAAAAAAGGTACTTATGCTTGTAAAAATTGCAAGCAGTGTAGATACATCAGCAATAGTTCTTTTGTAACTTTAAAACACATTAATTACACTATGTGGGCTAAAGATTACTACAATTGTAATACACAATATATTGTTTACATAGCTTGTTGTGCATCATGTGACCACTATTACATTGGAAAAACCATCAGGACATTAAAACGTAGAGTTTATGAGCACAATTTGGCCATTAAAAACAAAGATGCAAACAATTCCTTGGCCAAACATGCTCTGATTTGTAGTAATTTTAAGAAATTTGAATTTTCTGTAATTGATAAGATTAATGAAATCATTTTTGGTGGCAATTTAAATAATGCACTGGAATGTAAAGAAACGTTATGGCAGTTGTTTTTAGGGGCTGATAAATATCCAGGACTCAATGAGTCTATAAATTTAAAATGTTTTTATTGAACAAATAGTTAGTTTATCTAACAATAATTTAAACTATATAGTAGATTTTTTTATATATATGTACATATTCCAAGTGGATTTGATCTCATTTCCTGTTGATCGAGTATAAAAGAAAGAATGTATGAGTGGAACTGTTTTTCTGAGGAAGTTCACGTAATAAATCAGTGAATGAAAGCGCTATCGACTTGTTTGCTTTTTAGTCTTTGGATACACCTGAACACGATTTTTTTAAGTTTGGAGCCCGTTTCTTTGCACTGTTCAGGGTTATGCTTCCCTTCCTCAGCCAGCAACTTTTAGTGATCAGCAAAGCTGGTAAAAAATATCCACAGAAACATATGCTGTTTCAGAGGGCTGAAAGTGCTGCTACAGGAAACCATACATCTCAACTATATCTGATTTTTGACTCTCTTTTTTTATATTATCCCTGATTTTCTGATACATCACTGAGTATCACAGACAGGTCAATGATGCTGAACATTACACTTTGTGTTTTATTGAGAAAATGTATGTTGATGCAAATCCTGTTGTATTAATTTTTTAATTGAATTAGAGTAATATTTAAACATTTTCTTTGATTTGGGAGTCTTTTCCTTATGTTATTAGTAGGTATGTCCAGAATTCTTCAATAAATAAGATGAGAGGTAAACAGAGAGCCATACCTCTCAGCTTTCTCTGCTTTTTCAGAATGATTCTGAGTTTGACTCCTATTTTTTGTCTTGTCTTTGAGTATGTGGTGAATCACTGATTATTGGATGCAATTCGGTAATTCCCAGACATTAGAGTTTCACTTCTTGTTCAGAAAATGCATGTTGATGCAAAACCTGTTGCTTATTAATTTAAGTAAATTTAAGTAATATTTTAAAATTGTCCCTGATTTTTAACCACCCCCATTATTTTTGACTACATGTCCAGAATTATATTTTGAGGCATACAGTGACTGCCCATCCACACACACTCACAGCAGTAAAAGTAATTAAAAAAATATATAGTCTGTTGTTGGCAGTGTCCGCAGTTACCAGTGGCCTACAGTTTTAGCTAGGTTCCTAACCGTATTAACTGTACAATATACATACTCTCAAAGGAAAAATAGCCTACAGTTCTAGAATTCCCAGCAGACCCTAGTCATATGACTGCTTGACTGGAGATTGGCAGGAAAACCCTGCGACCAGTTGCCCATAAAAAAAAACACTCACAGGTGCTTAGGCTGCAGAGTTGCTGGTAGTGTCTGGTCATATTAAGTGACTAGTAACTGCTAACTGAGAAATTACTGTGATTGTTCAGGGCAGCCAGTTACAAGTGCTTAGACTGCATAGTTACAGTTACATAAGAGTTAATTACCCATGTCCTGTTACTATGATCAGAGGAATAAAAAAAAGGGAAAACTAAAATCTTTTTTACTGGCGCACTCACTGGGACACGGTATTTCACAGCTTGCCCCAGTGTGCCGATGTAGCTGCACCTATGGCACAAGCCATTTTGTTTCCTTCAACATTCTTTGCAACTCTGCACATCATATGCTTTCTGTCACTCTTTCACTACTTTGTTGTAGCCACCTTAACTTTATACAGTACTCCAGTTGCAGCCTTACCAATGTCCTGTACAACTGGTCAGTAACCCGAGTATCTGTGAAATTCAGTCCTTGTGCTTTACATCTCGAAACCCAACTGTGCGTTCACACTACGTAGAATAATTCATCTTAGGACTGGTTCATAACCCTTTCCTTTTGTGATGCATTGTGGGTCACCCCCTCAAAGGTATTGTTTTCACTTGTTTACCCCTCCTTGAAGTACATAACCTTAAACTTTGTGTTAACATCCCAGATTAAATTATTCTGTTAACAATGTAAGTTGATACGGGTCTTTCTAGTGATCCTACTGCAAGCTCCAGCTGCCACACTGATATTTTTATATTCCGAATAAAAGCTTATTTTGTGCCCAAATCAAATAAATTTCAGAAACATATTGTGGGACATAATTTTGATATTTTGTTTATTGTTAGCATGCAGTATGACGATGTAGTTACTAAAATTCATTCCAGTTTGATACCAGTAGAGGGCATATGATGACCAAAGTATATCCAAGTGCAGACAGCTGAACTTGTATAAAACATGTTAGTGTTGTGCTCAGATACCTAGTATAGCTGTCTGTGTAAAGTAAATGCTAAGACATCCTTTTTTATAATCCTTGTGTGTAAATACCTAAGTGGTTATAAAATAAAGAACACAACTTCATTTTAACATATGCTTATTTCCTCTTTTTTTGCAGTAGAGAAGGAAACCAGTATTATAGGTCATCAGCTTTAGCTGCTGTATTATTTTTCCCTTCTGGGTCAGATTATTTATTTAGCTTCATATCCCAAGAATTTCTGTTTTGCAGACTGGTGTATGACAATTGGAAAGCTGTCTTGAAAGCCAGTATCTTATAAGTTGCAGTGCACATGTTTTGCTGACAATGATAGAGTAGCTATCTTTTGTTACATTAATTTGGAAGTGGATTTACTCTTGAGTCATTAAAGCTTACGCCTGTAAGTGAGTGATTGCTTACCATTGACTGCCGGTCGTCAGTAGAAAATTCCAAATGGGTATATTTTTAGTGTGTGTTGTGTCTTTATGGCCAAGTTCTACTGGTAGGCCGTAGCATTGTAAGTTTACTAGTCTGTAACATCCCTAAATATACTACCTCTGAGGTTTCACCAACTCGGAGAAAATGGTATAAGATTATTTCTCTTTCTCTAAGTTTTTGCAACTTAGGAGGTAATGTACACTGTAAGGGTACAGCCCTTGTTCAGAAATGCTATGTACAAATGTTCTTTTCCTTACTACTCTGGTCAGTACCAGTGTAATCAAGAGGTTGCACGTGGTATCTGTCTTCAGTGCTGTTTAGTGTACACCCTTTGATAGATGTGTGTGTGTGTGTGTGTGTGTGTGTGTGTGTGTGTGTGTGTGTGTGTGTGTGTGTGTGTGTGTGTGTGTGTGTGTGTGTGTGTGTGTGTGTGTGTGTGTGTGTGTGTGTATGTATGTATGTCTGTCTCTGCACAGTCTCACAGAGTATGACTACAGTTCTGAGTCCAGTAACTTGTACTGGTTTTGGGCTGAGTTTGAATACATCTGCTATGACTGTCACGTGAACACGGTTTCAGATTGAGAACTGTCTTGTGATCCTTGGTCCACCATATTGTTTATTCCCGTCTGAGATCAAGGATGTCTCAAGCCACCTTAAAGAAGGTGGTAATAACCTGATTTTAAAAAACATCTTTGAATCCAGTCATCCTGCAGATTGCCAACTTGTCTTTAACCTTCCTCTCTTCCACAGTAACTATTTTAAACTAGTTTAGATATTATCTGTTTGGCTGCACATAACATCATGTCTGGCTTAAACTTGGCAGATGTCCACCCTTTGGAGAAAGGTGCATCTCGGAGGCTGATTTTTGGCTACCTTACTATTCATCTATATGCTTCTTATAAGGAAGTTTTTTTTTCTTATGAGTCATGTACTGTTGCTATTCATCTCTTTTTTTCTTTCTGGGGTTAGAGTCCAATATTACCTCTTTAAAACTGACTGCCTGAAAGCTGTGTGGAATAGACATGCTTAGAATAACTGCTTTTCAACCCAAGGAAGATTGAGTCACTACTAATGCAAGCTAATGGCCATCTGTCTGTCCAGCTTTCCACTGTTGGCATTCGTGATGATTTATGGTGACAGTCCACTGATATTTGTTTCTGGAGTATATGACCTTTACGTCATTCTTTATTGCAGACTAGTTAAAAGGAAGAGGTTTTAACAGTCATCTTATTTCTGTTTTAGAAATGTAGCCTGGATCAAACACTGTTTGCCAAGGTTGGAAATATTGACTGTTGTAATACACTGGCTTGATAGTGCTAAGATTACAGTAATGCCATGTACCTTGGGTTTAGCAGGCAGTGAATTGTCCTACTTGCAGTGTGTGCAGCACTCAACATCCATGTTGGTAACTGGTACTTAGATAACTAATCGTGTCATACCAGTTTTGCAAGATTTGCTTTCTCTGTATGATGTGGCTTTAAAATCTTGATTCTCACTTTCTGTGCCATGCAAGTCCAGGTTTCTGCTTATCTAAAGAAGCTGTTGAGGTTTTCTATTCTGGTGAAGTTTTTCTGGTCATCTCATGTGGAGCTGCTAGCCTTTCCATAGGAGTATTTTGACAATTCAGACAGGTCTCTTCTTGTCTTGTCCCTTTCCTCAGGAATTTGCTACAGTCTAGGATTCTGGTATGTGAGTTCTTCTTTTGGAAACCCATTGGGATTATCTTTTTTAGGGAAGAGTCTACTGGGAGGCTGTCAGAAGAGCACAGAGTAATTTTCTGATTATGAATTTTGACTATTTGGTGTTCTATTGCTATGTGTTGTATGTATTTTTCAATTGTATTTTATTCTAGTTCCATCATCCTACTACTTTTGCTCATATTCTTACTTTACATTGCAGAAGTTGTATCTTTCGGCTTTTCCCGGTTAGGGGTCGCCACAGCCTAACTCCGGTCCGCTAATGATTGGCAGTAGATTTTTACGTACCGAGTTGCCAGCTCTGACGCACAACCTTCAATGAAGGTACGCCCATTCACGCAAGTCTCCACACACAAGGCGCTCTAGCTGAGAATCGAACCAAACAGCGTCTTACTGTGAGGCGACAACGCTACCGCAGCACCACCACCGTATTGCAGAAGTATTTATATTTATTCATTCTTAGTTTCTATAGTTTTATTTTAAATGACCAGATTTAACTATTACACTCGTAACTAGATACATATGTCACCAAATGTTTTGTAAATTTTGAGTTTAATACCCCCTATCCTTCCCTGCAAATAAACAGGAATACAACTTCCCAGCAAGCTCTGATTTCAGCAGGAACAATTAAAAATAAAATTAAAGCACTCAGGAAAAAAGTTCTTCAAAGACTATTAAAGCTTGATTTGTGGTTTTCTAGCAGGCCGTTATGTGACCGGAGCTGCTGCATGGATGGCAGCTACATGGCATGGAAATATTTTTTTAGTGAAACCTTGGGCAGGTCCGTGAACAGTTTTGGTAGCAGCAGTATGGAAGATGGATATTGGAGCAATAAAGGAGCAGAGACAAAACATTTAAGATGTATACTTATGTTAGTGTATTACCTTTACTTTGATCTGATAAATGTTCTCTGATTTGTTTTTCCATGGTCCGATGCAGTCAACTTTGCCCAGAATACTGAAAAACAGTTTCTTAAAAGATGTACGTACACAAGTGTGCGTGTATAATGCATTCCTCTTATTTTTCTTGATGTCAAATTTAATGTTCATATATTCTGTTTCCAAGAACCAGCTCATTCTTGCCAATGTAAATGTGTCCTAGTACAAGCACTGTGCAAGGTATGCAACTGCCTTGGTACTGCTGTTAACGACTGGGACAAAAATGAACTCTGTCGTAATTGACGACAAATGTGCCTACATTGTTTGCAAATGCCATACTTAAATATTTTGCTCTGCATCTTAACAATTCTGAAGGTGAGGTTTTCCAACAGCACTTTTAAATCCATGCCCCTTCTGAATGCAGAGATTGGTGAAGTGCCCAAAACTGAAGAAATTGCTGCATTAATAGCCTTAATGTCATACAGTGTTTTTGTGTCATTATTAAAAATGATAATACATGCACACTTTTTTTGAGTCCAAACTTTGAACTCTTACAGGTGCAAAAATAGTATCAAATAAAATGGGCATGAAAACTGATTTTCAAACACAGTATCTGCTAGCTGTTCAACCAAATTAGATTCATAGTCCTTGTTGTAAAACATGCTTTTTTAAAGCTGTAATCTTTGTACAAACAATGAATCAACAGGTACCAGTCTCGATACTCATCATTTGCCCTTTAATCTTGTCACGTTATTGATGGAAGGGGTGGCAACTATACCTGTACAGGTACATGTCAGAAAAAGTGGGCTTATAAAATGCTGAAGACTGGCAACCAGACCTAGCAAAGTCATTCCAGATGTTAACATCTAATGTATTTCTTGTTGAGAATAAAATGTGTCGGACATAGGGCAACAACAAGCTAAATGAGTCCTAAAGGTTATGTGATATGAACTGAGACGCATAAAAGTAGCTACCTAATTACTAGACAGAAAACCAAGAAGACTGAATGGGATAGCTTTTCTTTTTATTTCTTTACTAAATTGGTATAAAGATATTGTTGCTTCTCTGACCAGAGTCACTTTTATGGGCCATTACCCTGTACTACTTTCCGGATGTAGCTAATGTTTTTGAAAAATGGCATGAATCTCTGGCACTAGTTTGTGTGTGTGTGTTTTGGGGGAGGGAGGGTCGGTAACCACTTTTCTTTAGTAGTTGATACCATGGCTGGGTCTTCAGTTGGAGCCCACTGCTAGCGTACTATTATTTGGCAGTAATACCCTGCCCTCCCCAATGCCTTAATATTTAATTGAAGTCATTTGTTTATCATAGGTTCATAGGTAGGTACTAGGCTATTGGCCCTAGGGCCCATACAAGCCTAGCCAAAAAATGTACCCTGGCTTTCGCCACCCAAGAAAATTATTTTCCTATGCCCCTGTCGAGCAGAGCCACAGAAGTGATCCCCGGGTGAATTTCCCATTTCCCATCCAATCATCAAGATTTTTCTTGAAGAGTGCTAATGAGGAGCTCTGTTTGACATAGATAGGTAGTCTGTTCCAGAGTATGGGAAGTCTCTGGGACAGGAATCTATCCCAGACTGTTCCAGGCTTGCTTGAAGGCTTTATTTATTGGCTGTCATGAGATATAAATTGCAGAGTTGAGCTTTGGGCTGGGTAGACCATGGAGAAGAGATACTGCCTTAAAGGTATATGACTGTATTTCATTTTTGATCATGTACTGGTTAAAGGGGCCTACATGTTTATTGAACAGTAGGAAGAACAATCCATATAGGATTGAAATACAAAAGTTATGTGAGGCATCTACATGATGGCTTACAGACTTTTGTTTATAATACAGTAGGTTAGAACAGTTTTAGAAAGTGGTTGAAGATGTACTTGGGTATTCATGGCTGCACCCATTGAGAATACTGTAGCCAGTGGTGTAGTAAGTTGTAAGAGATGTAGACAGCTGAAAGGCCATTATGGCTTCCTCTATGGAGTTAGTCCATATAAAGCAAGTCTTCTTAGCTGGTTAAATGTGAGGCATCCTCTAGTCAGATGATCGATCAGCATGAAGCTTGCTTGGTGAGGAAATCGGAATATTTGTTGATAGATTTTGTACTGTAAGTGTATGTTGCATTAACAGTCATAAACTGTAAATTATTAATCTTAACTTTCCCTTGATGTTAAGAAAAAATAGTTTTGTTTTTATTCTGGTGCTTATCTCACAAGTGATTTTGGTATTCTAGGGATTGCACAGTTGACTTTACTTTTTATAATTTTTTTTTTTTTTTTTTTTTTGTCAAAGATGAATATTCCAGAATGGATTGTCAACCTGCGCCATGAGCTGACTCACGGAAAGCTGCCTTCTCTGAATTGGTGCAGAAAGGGTGAGTTTTATTATAATTCAAAGTGAAAATAGTTAAAACTACATGTGCCTCTGTGTTTAATCCCCCCACTAACTCCATTCACAACCTTCTCAGACCACATTTATCATTGAACGTTCGTACAAGCTTTTTAGAGATGATAGTCTGATGCCCATAACTTGAAAGGCAATACTTGAGAGAAGGAGTGAGAGAGCAAGAGAGAGAACATTTGCCTTCTGGCTTCTATAGTAGCTGTAGTAATTTCTCCATGCTGCATTAGCATCGCAGCACACGTAGTTATATGAGCCGCAGGATGTCTGATTTACATCATAGTCCATTTTGTATTTCTGTCTTTTTGACAGAAGGCTGCTTAGTCCACATGAGCCTGTCACAGAGGGTCTCACTTGTCTGCAAAATCCATGCATGGTGGTTGGAACAGAGTGATACAGCACAGAAAACAGCAAATGCTGCTGCTGTAGCTGTGTTCATTTTAGTTTGCTGCTTTACACTCCACATATGAAGTTTTTTCCAAGACAAATGCACATGTAACTCCAGGATATTATAGAATATGCTAAGGTATTGTATCTGATGACACTTATTGTAAATGAAGAAAACTGTACTCTGCCATTTGCATCACTTGCATGTAACAGTACTGAGTGGTATACCTTAAAGCATATATATTATTGCATGATAATTACAAGAATCCGAGGATCTTGGAAAGGATTGTGAAGAGAGACTGGATAAGCAGTTCATGGAGAGACAATGGGGGGATATATGTTTATCCCCCAAATATGCAACACCATCTAGAAGATTTAGGATCTTTGCCTGGAAGTGTTTACATAGGTATTTTTATACCCCAAGTAGACTTCAGAGAATTTTTCCTTGGGTGGATAGCAAATGTTGGAGGTGTGATGGGGAAGAAAGAGGTGGCTGGGGATATATTTTTTGGGAGTGTAATGAGCTGGCAGAGTTTAGGCATTCCCTGCACACCACTCTGTCAGAGATGCGGGGTGAGCGGACTGGATTGACCAAGGAGATTCATTTTTTGAGCTATGATACAGAATCTGAATTGCCTAGACATAGTAAAGCCTTGCTGAGTCTAATTATTGTGGCTGCCCAAAAAACATTTACTAGAAAATGGAAATTAAAGTCTAGACCAACCTTACTAGTAGTGAACATAGTAACAGAGATAAAACAACTGAAACAGGGATCTTTAGAAAAGGGAAGGAGCAAACTACATATGAAAAAATGGGAACTGTGGGAACAATATATGCAGAGAAGGAATGAGGTGTAAGAGGCATGATTTGAATGAGCCATATAATGCTTAAATGGCAGTGACTAGATTACAAGTCATGTATAATGTTTGTAACTTCAGTTGTTTTAATAGTGTCTGTGATGTATAATGTTTGCAACTAAAGTGGTGTCATTTTGTTTGTTTTTCATTTTTATAAATGTAAGATTTCATATGTGAAAATGTAATAAAGATGTTTGTTGAAAAAAAATAGTGCTTATAGTTTGCATTACAGACCTCTTGGTGTTGCCAGGAGAGCTTCAATGAAGAATTAATGTTCATGCTGGGTGATGGATATTGAATTGTGGAGGGGGGTAGATCCCAGTCAACAGACTTTTCTTATCTGGAGCTAATGTGCTCTGAAGTTCACCTAAAGTATCCACTGCATTGCAACCTAATGAGAGACTAGATTAAACAGGCACTTTCGTCCCTTAGAGTGCAGGACTTCTGCCCCACCCCAGAGGAGCTTTGTTCGGCACAGTTCGGGTACATGTTTTTTGCATCTTCTACTTTACATATTGTTTTACATCTTTACACTACTTTGGATACAGCTAAAGATGACGGTGTTGAAGTGGGCAATGTGGAATTAAGGTGTACAGAGCTATTCCCTGTTTTACAATTTGCTTCTGATCTTGAATGTGTGCTTTAAGTGTCTTACCTGTAGATGTTTCTGAGAGATGTTTTGTGCAGGTTCTCCTCTTTGCCTGTGTATTCAAAGACTTGCCAATCACCACCGGATATTCTTCATAGTCAGTGTTGTAGTACTGATCCTTGGGTCTTCTGCTGTGAAGAAGCCTATTACTGGCCTGCTTTCCAGAATCTTAGCATTATCCCAAGCCGCTGGGCATCCCATGACCAGTGTCTGAACATCAGGGTATAAGAAGGGTGTCTGTCGGCACCACCTTCAGTTTTTTTCTTGCCATGTAGTACAATGTGTTTCACATGTATTTTATGTGCTCGCAGTCCATCTGTCAGTTTGTTTTTCTGGAGATCCTCTTCTTCCAGCAGATAAGTGTCCTGTTAGACAAAGTTTTTCTCTAATTAGTGCTCAAAAAATGTCAATAACAGTTTGCCCTTTGAAACAAATCCTGCATAAAGACTTTCATTCGTTTTGTCTGTTTTGCTTGAGGCCTCAGCACAACTTCTCTAGCTGCTCTGATTGTGCTATGTTTCATGCAAAAAGCCTTAAAATTAGGGCCGAGGTATTCTTGGCACACTTGTAGTCTTTGTTGTTTTCTTGAGTAGCATCACAATCTCCTACTTCTGCAGGGCCAGCACTGACTCCAGTGGCTGCTGATGTGATCCCAAAAAAAGCGAGAAGTTAAACTAGAGATCCAGTGGCTGCAGAAAAAGCTACTATATTAGTTCCTAAGTCAACAGAGGACCCTGTTGAGGCATCTTTGCAGCACCTGGGACCAGTGACTGCTAGGCAAGAAACCTGTGGTGTGACCTCATGGGAGGCTGCCGCAGATGTTCATGATGTCCTTCAAGAATGCAATTGCAGTCATAACATGTGGGTTGTCCTGCCTCAGGCAGCCCTCGGTCGGCCGGATTCCAAAGTCTGGGTCCGACGTCGGCTGATGTCGCATTTCTCTCCGACGTCAGAGCGGCTGGAGTACATAAGCATCAGCCGACGCCATTTTCTTCAGTCTTTCTTGCCGCGCGGTGCCCGAAGCAGAAGCAGTTTGCAAGTGCCGGTCGGTCAGCTCCTGTATTCTACGATACCGAAGTCATCAAAAAAGCTAAGTACCCCGTTGGGGACCTTTTCTTGCCTCAGCCGATGTCAGAAATTACTGAAAAAGTTAACAATTGTCTTTCTTGTGGTAAACAAATACCTCATAAGGATTTCCACTCTTATTGTCTCCCTTGCCTGGGCCCAGACCATGATGTCTCGGCCTGTATAGCCTGTGCTCGCTTCAACAAGCGCACTCTCAGGCGCCAGGCGGAGTTCGCTGAAGATTTTTTCGGCGATAATTTTGCTTACACCATGCCGTCGGATCTTCCGACATCGCAAACTCCCAAAAAGCGAAAAGACCGGGACAGACATCCACGGCCCGCGTCTACTACCGACTCCACGCCAAAACCTAGCGCGAGTGCTCCGGTTCCCTCTGAGACTGTCTCTCCACCGCTCCGAACCGAAGACACCGCATTACCGACGACTCCGATTCCAGACATTACTCCGACGCCAGTTATAGATTTTCCTCCGGATACCGAAACCGAGGAAATGCCCGAGACCATTGCTGTAGACAAGGTCACTCCTGCACCTGGAGCTGCCAGGCTCCCTATGGCCATGTCTATTAAGGCCTACACTAGGGCTAAGGCAGCCAGCAAAACAAAGCATATTACTTCTAAATCCTTACCTCAGCCGACTCCAGAGACACAAATTATGTCCATGGCTGCTGATTTAATTTCCATGATTAGAGGTTCACAGGCCCATCCTGAGAGAGGATCCCAGCCCCCTCTTGATAAAAGGCCCCGGGTTGAACCCTCTGACCCTACTCCTTCAGATGAAGATTCTGAGGGCTCTGTCTACTCTGATAGCCAGGAAGAGCTCTTTCAGACCTATGAGGACTCGGATGCAGAAGATTCCATCCCCTCGGCCCCTCCGGAGGATATTTCTTTTGGGGAAGTTCTGCACACCATGAGGGAACATTTCAAGTGGCAAGGTCAGGAATATTCTGATTCTAGGAAACGCCTTAGGACTTTCCTTAAGAAGCCTCAGCATAGGCCCTTAGCTATTCCTCCTGTACTTGATGTTCTGGATGATTTGTATTCTGACTCTAGTGCTACCCCTGATTCTCTTCCTCCTGCTCCAGCCAAGCCAGACAGGTATTACAGGGTCCCAGAAACTCATTCCCATTTATTCAGGGCCCATACTGCTGATTTAGAAACTATTTCACAGGGGCCTAAAGGAGTTTCAGCCTCCACCTCAAAAAATCCTTTGCCCTCCAACAGGGAAGCTAGGTCATTAGAGATGGGGCAAAAGGTTTACACATCCACTACCTTATCTATGAGAGCTTTAAATTGCCTTTTTCATATGTTACAATATCAGGATTATCTGTTAGAAGATTTACAAAAAACATTAGCCACTCCTGATCCTTTAGACAGGAAGACTTTGCAGGAAGCTGTACATAACACTCAGCAAGTAAGCAATCACTTCCTGCAGTGTGGATATGATGCACTGGAAGCTTCATGTAGGGCAGCTATGACAGGGGCAGTCATTCATAGACATGCTTGGTTAAAAGATCAACCTCTGCCAGATCATGTAAAAGCAAAACTTCTGGATGCACCTTTGGAAAAGAACAAGCTTTTTGGTGCAAATGCTAAGGATGTGTTAAAGACCATCGAAGAAAAAGCAAAATCAGTTCAGACAGTGAAAGATTTCCTCCAGGTTCAACCCCCCCAGATTCAGTAGGAATTGGCCTTCAAAAACTGGTCCTTTCCTAATCCAGAAAAGTTTCAAAGTGGTAAGAACAGGTGGCCGAGGAAGAGGCCAATACAGAGGCCCTTACAGGGGCGACAATGGCAGCCAGGAAACCAAAGAAGTGACGCAGGGGTTTCACCTGCCCCACAACCACAATCTCAATGACTTTCCTCTACTACCGCCTACCAGGGAACAACTAGAAGCTCCCTTGGGTGGGAAGTTAACTCTGTTTGCAGAAAACTGGCACAGACTGACAAAGGACAAATGGATTTTGGACATTATAGACCGAGGGTACAGGTTTCATTTTCATACCTTACCAAGAAAACAAGGCATGCCAAACCTACCACAAAATCAGAGGGCAGAGGCCATCAAGCAAATCACTCTGCTGACTCAGATGAAAGCAATAGAAAGAGTTCCACAACAAGAACAAGACCAGGGGTTTTATTCAAGACTGTTCCTTGTTCCAAGAAAAGAATCTCAATGGAGACCAATACTGGACTTGTCCGCATTAAACACCTTTCTCATAGTACCAAAGTTCAAACTGCTGACCTTGCAGCAACTCCTTCCCATGCTGGGCAAGGGGTCGTGGCTGATTACTCTGGACCTCAAGGAGGCATACCTGCATGTCCCTGTCAGATACAGTTGCAGAAGATGCCTCAGATTTCTTCCAGGGCCAGAGCATTATCAATTCTCAGCATTGCCATTTGGCTTATCTACTGTGCCCAGAGTATTCACAAAATGCCTGGCTTCAGTAATTGCTCATTGCAGGCTCCAGGGGATACAAATTTACCTGTACCTGGACGACTGCCTCATACAAGCGGACGACAAATTGATGTTGACAAAAAACCTGGAATATGTCATACGATTACGTCAAGCTCTGGGATACACAGTCAACTTCCAAAAGTCAAGACTGCAGCCATCCCAGCAAATAATCTTCTTAGGAGCCAAACTAGACACAGCCTCTCAGTTGGCTTACCTGACAGAAGACAAGCAAGAGAAGTTAACTCATTATTTCAAAGGTTTAGCAAATCTCACCCAGATGACTGCAAGGAGATTCCTACAGGCCCTGAGTTACATGGCATCCTGCATTCTCCTGGTTCCATTAGCAAGACTACACATGAGAAAGCTTCAATGGTACCTAAAAAGCATTTGGTCTCAACACAGCAGCAACTTGGAGACAATCATACCACTCATTCCATGCCTACAAAAGGAATTCCTATGGTGGGCCTCGGTGAGCCAGGCAAACACAGGTATGTCATTCCAAAAACCACAGATAACACAGACCATGACAACAGACGCCTCAGACCTTGGATGGGGGGCGCACATGGAAGGCAGGTGTATACAAGGACAATGGTCTCCAAAGGAAACACATCTGCATATAAACCAAAAGGAAATGCTGGCAGTAATGCATGCCATCGAGGCCTTTCAACTCCAACTCCAACAAGGCCATTTACTGATACGGACAGACAACACCACTGTGATGTGTTACATAAACAAGCAAGGGGGCACCCACTCTTACCCCCTTTGCAGACTGACAATGCAGCTTTGGGAGAAATCACTGAGCCTAAACATCCAGTTACAATCCCAGTTTGTTCCAGGAAAAGACAATGTGTTGGTGGACAGCCTAAGCAGGAATTTCACAGATCCACACGAGTGGAGGTTACATCCGAAGGCCTTCAGACAACTCGCTTTGACATGGGGCAAGCCAGAAGTGGACCTATTTGCCTCTCACCTCAACCATCTTCTACCAAAATTCTGCACAAGGACATACCATCCAAAAGCTTGGAAAATAGATGCCCTCTCATTCAAATGGAACTCTCTAGCAATCTATGCATTCCCACCTCTGCCACTGATGACCTCAGTATTACTAAAGATCAAAGCAGAGAAACCCAAGGGAATCATAATAGCTCCGGACTGGCCAAGACAACACTGGTACCCACTACTACGGAGCATATGTCACACCTTCCCCAGTGGCCTCTACTTTTGACTCAACACAATTTCGAAACACTGCATCCAAATCTTCAGACACTGCAGCTAACAGCCTGGGAGATCCCATAAATAAATTCAGCTTATCTCTCTCCAAGGAAGTTCAGCGGATACTAACAGAGGCTCGAAGACCATCCACCAGAAAGGTTTACTTAGCAAAGTGGAAAAGATTCAGCAATTGGAATACCAGCAAGGGACATGATGCATCATTGTTGAACATCCCACTCATCTTGGAATATTTGGCAGATATGTTGAAGAACGGCCTCTCATATTCTTCCATAAAGATACATGCATCTGCTATTTCAGCTAGATACAACACTGATCCTCCTGTTTTTTCTCACCCTTTACTAAGGCAATTCCTCAGGGGAATCAAGAACATTAAGCCACCAAGAAAGGCCCCAGTGCCAGCCTGGGACCTCAATTTTGTTCTAGAAAAACTGACTCTACCTCCATTTGAGCCAGCAGCTTCAGTTGACTTGCAATTTCTCTCATGGAAGACAGCTTTCCTGTTGGCAATTACCTCAGCAAGAAGGGTTTCCGAGTTACAGGCCCTAATGGCAATACCACCCTTTATTATTTTCACAGAGACAGGGTTTCATTAAGGACCAACCCTACTTTTATGCCAAAGGTGGTATCTAGGGTTTCTTTAAATCAAGCCATTCATCTGCCTGCCTTCTTCCCCAATCCTGAGAATAAGGGGGAAAGATTGTTGCATACCTTGGACATTCACAGACAACTTCGATACTACCTGGACAGAACCAAGGCCAGTAGGAAGTCTGAACAACTTTTTGTAGCTTACGCCCCTGCAGTCCAAGGAAAAGCAATTTCAAAACAGACTATTTCTAAATGGATTGGGCATTGCATCAGATTCTGTTATTCCTTTCATGGAAAGACTGTTCCAGCCAATGTCAGACCACATTCCACTAGAGCTACAGCCACCTCTACAGCATTCTTAAGAGGGGTGCCTACCAAGGACATTCTAGAAGCTGCTACATGGAGCTCCGTGCATACATTCTCCAAACACTACAATCTCCCTCTATACTCCAGATCCAGAGCAGGCTTTGCTTCGGCAGTCCTGCAGGGTTTGATTGCCACACCATCTTTTTCCTAGAGCATTCCTCCTCCCCAGCTAAGCTATGGTATTCTACCCACATGTTATGACTGCAGTTGCATTCTTGAAGGACATAGTACAGTTTTGTACCTACCATAAATGTAGATGTCCGATAGGCATGCAACTGCAGTCGGATTTTCCCTCCCTCCATACTCCTCTATGCCTAGGGTCCACTCCTATCCCTATTTCTCTTAGCTGGGGATATCTGTTATGGTGTATTTGTTTTATTGCTCATTTATTTGTTTGGAATCCTGTTTTTGTCTTCCAATTTGATTACAGCCTTCCTTGGAGGGCACCTGGCATCTGGGGCAAGAAACACTGAAGAAAATGGCGTTGGCTGATGCTTATGTACTCCAGCCACTCTGACGTCGGAGAGAAATGCGACATCAGCCGACGTCGGACCCAGACTTTGGAATCCGGCCGACCGAGGGCTGCCTGAGGCAGGACAACCCACATGTTATGACTGCAGTTGCATGTCTATCAGACATCTACATTTATGGTAGGTACAAAACTGTACTTTTCACTGTTGCAGTCATCACATTTGGGTTATCCCTGCCAGGGTAGCCCTCAGCAGGCCCAAGTACCAGAGACTTAGTATTTCTGAGTCGGTTGCTGTCGCTTCAGGATTGAAGTCAAGTCATCAGTAGTATAAAGTAAGGAAGCCGACGCCATTACATCAGTCTTTTTTGCCATGGAGCCAGAAGCAGAAGCAGTTCGCACGAGTGACTGTCGGCTGGCCACTACCTGAGTTTCATCTACCAACTTGAAGCTGAAGTCTTCTAAAGCTAAGTACCCCATTGGGGGATCCTTTTTTCTTGCACTAACCAATGTCAGAAAAAGTTAACAATTGTCCCGCCTGTGGAAAGCAAATACCTCACAGAAACTTTCATTCTTACTGTATCACTTGTTTAGGCCCAGACCACGACATCACCCGCTGTCGCTTCTGTGCTTTGTTCAATGCTAGAACTATCCGTCGTCGGGTCTTTATTGTAGCTAGATATTTTCGCTTACAGTCCTTGAACTCCGATATGGCTTTGGTAAGCCATCCGACAGGAGATCTTCCAAAAAAATGTAAAGATAAAGACAGACGGCACAGGTCCAAACCTACCGATGACGTTTACATTAAGCTAGTCATCAGTTCTCTGGTCCTCAGTGAGGCGCTTTCGCAGCCCCTGATGCCATTTCTGTGGATTTGCAGTTCGCTACCAACACCCTTTCGGAGTCCGGTATGCAGCAAAACTGTTCTTCATCTAAGGATCCTGTGGTAGTCTCTACCTTGGATGGGTCCGGAGCCGCTGAGCAGGCACCGGCTTCCGAGGAAGTCCTTTGTACTACCGATTCTTGACACGGACGTCTTCTTTCGTGACTACCATGTTTCTTAGGCCGAGGGTACAAAACACACCCAAGAAACCAATGACCCAATCTCCTGCACCTGCTTCCTTGCCTCAGTCTCAAATGCTTAAAATGGCGGAAGACCTTATCATGCTAATCAGGGGAAGCAAGGCTACTCCCTCCAAAAGAAAAAGGGATCTGTCCCCTGTAGTTTTGTCTGAACCAGCGTCAGATGTCTCTGATGCATGAAAATATGAAGACATGCAATTCCTCCTTACTTATGAGGATTCTGATGCAGAGGATTCTATCTCTTCCACCTCTCCCACAGGGGATTTTTCCATTGGGGAAACCCTTCATACCTTAAGGGAGCTTTTCCAATGGGAGAGTCGGGACTACCCTCAGTCTAAAAAGGGACTCTGGGAATTCTTAGTTCTACCACAGCACAGACCCTTGGCCATCCCCCCAGTCCTGGATGTTTGGGAGGATCTTTTCCTGGAATCCAGCTCTACTCCTGACACCCTCCCTCCTGCACCCAGAAAACCAGACAGGTACTATAGTCTTCATGTTTTACTGTTGCAGTCATCACACTTGGGTTATTTGCCTGCATGTAACCCTCAGTCGGACTGAATACCAGAGCTTTGGGATTTCTGCTTCGTTTGCTGTTGCTTCTTCCATGACGTCAGGAGTATAAACCATGCAGCCAACACCATTACATCAGCTTTTCTTGCTGAGTGGAGCCCGAAGCAGAAAAGGTTAACAAGTGCTGGTCGTCCGCCTCCTGAAATTTTTGTTTTTTGAGTTTCAGACCTGAAGTCTTCTAAAAGATAAGTACCTCGTTGGGGATCCTTTTTCTTGCTCTAACTGATGTAAAAAAATTAATTGTCTTGCCTGTGGAAAGCAAATACCTCACAGAGAATTTCATTTTTACTGCATCACCTGTTTAGGCCCAGACCACGACGTTCCTCTGTCGGTTTTGTGCCCTGTTCAACGCCTGAACTATTCGTCGTCATTCCCTCTCATTCTCCGTATTCCGAAATGGCTTTGATAAGCCATCCAACTGCTGATCTTCTGAAAAAGCTTAAGGATAAAGACAGAGACAGACCACATAGGTCCAAAACTGCCGACGATGCTTCCACTAAGCTAGTCACCAGTCTGCCCACTCAGTGACGTGCTTTTGCAGCCCCTGATACCCACTTCTACAGATTTGCAGGCCTCTACTGAGATCCATTCGGAGTCCGGTATGCCGTAAGATGCTTCTTTGACTATGGAACCTGCGGATGTCTCTACCTTGGTTGGGTCTGGAGCCGCTGTGCAGGCACCAGCTTTTGAGGGTGTATTCAGGCCTTCTGATATTCATATTAAACCGACTACTTCGTTTCAAACCAAAAATACAGAATTTCTCAGGCCCAGAGTTTGCACACCACCCAGGAAACCGACCAAAGTGCATTCTCAGGCCCCCATGCCACAGAAGCAAATGCTTAGAATGGCTGAAGACCTTTTTTACTTTATTTAGGGGAAGCCAGCCTTCCCCCTCCAAAAGACCAAGAACTGATTTTCCTTCTGATTCTTCAGATCATGAGTCCGATGACTCTGATCCTTCTGATTACCAGGACATACCTTTATCTACCTATGAGGATTCTGATGCAGAGGATTCCATTCCCTGTGCTTCCCCATCAGAGGATTTTTCTTTCGGTGAAACCCTGCATACTCTCGGAGAGCATTTTCGCTGGGAGTGCCAAGACTACCCATAGTCCAAAAAGAGACTCAGGGAATTTTTAAACGTAACTCAGCACAGGCCTCTAGCTATCCCTTCTGTTCTGGAAATTGTAGATGGTCTTCTTGGAATCCAGTCTTACCC
This sequence comes from Protopterus annectens, assembly GCF_019279795.1. Taxonomy (NCBI): domain Eukaryota; kingdom Metazoa; phylum Chordata; order Ceratodontiformes; family Protopteridae; genus Protopterus; species Protopterus annectens. The sequence goes on from NC_056749.1 coordinate 203,652,712, forward strand.
CTGATACTTTGCCACCAGCTCCCAGGAAACCTGACGGGTACTACAGAGTACCTGACTCTCACAAATTCCTATTTAAGAATCCTCCTGCGGATCCAGAGACCATTTCCCAGAGACCTAAAGGCATTAAGGCTACTACAGCCAAAAACCCTACCCCTTCGGACAGGGATTCTAGGGCTTTAGACAGATGGGGTAAGAAGGTATATACCTCTGCTACTCTTGCCATCAGGGCTTTAAATTGCCAGTTTCACATGTTAAAACGTATCAGCAACATATCAAGGAACTAATTAAACAGAAAATTATGTTGATTCCTGATTGTGCAGCACATAAAGATTTACAAGAGTTAATGCATTCTGCTAACCAAGTTGGAAAACATACTTTGCAATGTGGTTTTGATGCCTTAGAAGCATCTTGCAGGGCTGCTGTCACTGGGTCTGTCCTTAGAAGGCATGCTTGGGTTAAGGAACAAATCTTGCCAGACGATGTCGTAGCAAAATTACTAGATGTTCCATTAAACCATGAACGTCTGTTTGGCACTAAAGCAGAAGAAGTCCTCAAAAAGATGAGGAAAAAGCTAAATCTATATAAACTGTTAAAGATTTCCGACAGGTACAGCCACCTAGATGTTCTTCATCTCACATTGCTGCAGTCCTAACACTTGGGTAGTCCGCTGTCCCTCGATCGGAATATCAGAGTATAAGGCTGACGTCGGTCAAGGCGCATTTGACTGACATCAGAACGTCAGGGTACAAATGCGCATGACCGACGTCATATCCCCAGTCTTTTTTGCCGCATGGTCCGATGCAGAAGCAGTGTTGCAAGTGCGTTCACGTTCTGAAATTTTCGGAGTTTCAGACCGAAGTCAGAGTTGGTTAAGTACCCGTTGGGGAATATTTTGGTTTTTCTTGCCTCAGTGGTTTACCGGATGTCAGAAAAAGTGAATAACTGTATTTCTTGTGGGAAACAGATACGCATAGGGATTACCATAATTTGTGTATACCTTGTTTAGGACCTGAGCACGACGTTGTTGGATGCGCTTTTGTGCTAGGTTTAATAAGCACTATAAAGCGGAGGTTGGATTGTGCAAGGTTGGTCTTTGGGAAGCGGTGCAATTACAAAATGCCGTCGGATGCTCCGGCTTCCTCAAAGAAGCGCAAAGACAAGGCAGTTAAACCTAGGTTAGAGTCGTCCGAACCGGACGTCAGTTCTTTAGAGGTGTCAGTGGAACCGTGGTTCCGACGGAGGCCTCTGGAGACCCAGGGAGAAACTTTGATTTTACAGGATGTGGCCTCCCAGGAGGCAGGGCAGGCTGTAGGGGCTTCTCAAGTAACTGTACTCCCTCCCTTCCTAAGGGGTCTAGGCCCTCTCTTCTGCTTCCAAGGCTTCTCCTAGAGGCAGGTCTAGTTTAGCTTCTGTGGTGTCACTCCCAGTTCTTCAGGTGCTGTGCCCAAGAAGCACATGCTCAAAATGAGGATTTAATTACTTTAATTAGAGGCTCTATGCCCCTCCTGATAAGAGGCCTAGGATGGAACCTGTGTTGGGGATTATGAGCAGGCTTCGATGTGTCTGAGTCTTGCTGAAGACTTGCAGGAGTATTCTCATTATTCTGATTCTGATGTGGATGATTCTACTCCTTCTGCTTCTCCTCCTGAGGATTTTCTTTTTCAGAGACCCTTCACTCCATGACAGAGCATTTTAAATGGGAAGGTCAGGATTTCTCTGATTCCAGGAAAAGGCTTAGGCAATTTTTGTTTTTACCCCAGCATAGACCTTTAGCTATACCTCCTGTTCTGAATGTGGTGGAAGATGTGTTTGCAGAGGCTTCTCTTAATCCTGATTCTTTGCCTCCTGCTCCTGTTAAACCGGATAGGTATTACAGGGTGCCTGAAGCTCATAAGTATCTTTTTAAGAGTCCTAGGGCAGACCCAGAAACTGTTAGCCAGGGGCCTAAGGGTGTTAAGGCTTCTGTTGTCAAGAATCCGGTTCCTGCAGATAAAGAGGCCAGGGCCTTGGATAGATGGGGAAAGAAAGTTTATACTTCTTCCACTCTAGCCATGAGAGCTTTGAATTGCCAGTTTCACATGTTGAAATATCAAAATTATCTCCTTTCTCAGTTGAAATCTAAGGTTGATGCTCTGGCGGAAGGTATTGACTGTAAAGAGTTACAGGATTTAGTGCATGTTTCTGAACAGGTGGGTAAGCGTTCTTTGCAATGTGGTTTTGATGCTGTACAGGCCTCGTCTAGGGTGGCTGCCACTGGGTCAGTTCTTCGCAGGCATGCCTGGCTGAGGGATCAAAATTTATCTGACCATGTTAAAACTAGGATTTTGGATGCCCCTTTGCAATCTGATGTCTTGTTTGGTTCTCCTGTTGAGGCAGTTTTAAAGAAAATGGAAGACAAGGCTAAGTCTATGCAGACTGTTAAAGATTTTTTGCAGGTTCAGCCTCCAAAGTTTAGTAGAAACTGGCCTACTAAAGGGTGGACGTATCCTTCTTATGATTCCCAGTCTAGGGGTAGATCTAGACGTGGCAGGGGCAGAGGTCAGGGCTCTTTCAGGCCCAGAACAGGGAGTTCTCCTGCACAGTCTTGAGTGAGGGCAGGGGTCAGTCCTTTCGTAAACAGACCCAATGACCTACCTTTTCAGCTGCCAGAACCTTCTCGCCTGGCAGCACCTTTGGGAGGAAGGTTGGCACTTTTCAAAGAAAATTGGAGTTTGATTACCCAAGACAAATGGGTACTGGATATCATACATCACGGTTACAGGTTTTATTTCCATACCTTGCCTCCTTTCAAAGGCATGCCAGACATTCCTCCTCAACAAAGAATAGAGGCTCACAAACAAATTTCACTGCTACTCCAAATAGGGGCCATACAGCCGGTTCCTATGCCAGAAAGGGGCCTAGGATTTTATTCTCTCCTGTTCCTAGTCCCAAAGAAGGAGACCAATTTTGGATTTGTCTATCCTCAACACTTATCTGGACATTCCCAAGTTCAAAATGTTGACGTTGCAGCTTTTACCTCTGCTGGGCAAAGATCATTGGATGGTAACTTTGGATCTCAAGGAGGCTTACCTTCATGTTCCTATCAGACTAAGTTGCAGGAAGTATCTGCGTTTCGAGCTGGGACTTCTCACTATCAGTTCTCTGCATTGCCCTTTGGCTTATCTACTGCCCAGAGTGTTCACGAAAGTTCTGGCTCCAGTGATAGCTTTCTTCAGGCTAAAAGGAATTCAGATCTATCCTTATTTGGACGACTGCCTGATTCTGGCTCAAGGAAGGAAGAGCTTCTTCATCATTTGGAATATGTGATAGCAGTGCTAAGATGCCTGGGGTATTCTGTGAACGAAATAAAGTCCAGTCTAGTACCCTCTCAAGACATGTGCTTTCTGGGTGTGAGACTGAATACAGCATCCCAGATGGCCTTTTAACCCGGACAAACAAAAGAGTCTATCCCTTTACTTCCATCAGCTATCTCATCAGTCCGGGCTGACTGCAAGGACAGTCCTTCAAGCCTTAGGGTTCATGGCATCTTGTATTCTGGTGCTTCCCAATTCCAAACTGCATATGAGGAAGCTACAATGGTATCTCAAAAATGTATGGACACAGCACTGCCAGGATCTGGACACTGTCATTCAAATAATACCTTGCATTCCAAAGGAATTTTTGTGGTGGGCTCAGGAATGTCACCTAAACAAGGGACTCTCTGTGACCCGGCTAGGTCAGATTTAACAACAGATGCCTCAGACATAGCTTGGGAGCTCATCTAAATGGAAAGTGGATACAAGACAAGTGGCCTGCCAGACTACAACATCTACATATCAACATGAAGGAGATGTTAGCAGTCCAGTTTGCATTAATAGCTTTCAAGGATTTACTTCTTCCAGGGCAGGTGTTGATTCTAACAGACAACACAACTGTCATGTGGTACATCAACAAGCAAGGGGAACACATTCTTATCCTCTATGCAGGCAAGCAATGATTTTGTGGGAGACTGCTCTCAGTTTACAACTAAGTCTTCAGGCAAGGTTTCTGCCGAGCACAGAACTCCTTAGCAGATGTGTTAAGCAGACAAATCATGGATCCCCACGAGTGGAAACTGAATCTTCATGTATTTCAGAAATTGACAGTGTCCTGGGGAACTCCAGACATAGATCTGTTCGCTTCTCCACTAAACAACCAGCTGCCAAAGTTTTGCACAAAGGTTTCATCACACAGCTTGGAAAGTGGATGCTCTTTCTTTCAGTTGGAAAAATCTTCATGTGTATGCCTTTCCACCTCTGCCTCTCCTCCCAAAGGTACTTCTGAAGGTCAGACAGGACAAGCCAAGGATGATTTTGATAGCTCCAGATTGGCCTCGACAGCACTGGTACCCACTACTGAGAAGTCTAGCACGGAAGCCTCCATGGCCTTTGCCTTTGATTCCACATCTGTTGTCCCAGGAGGACAGTCATTTGCTCAATGTCAAACTTCACTCTCTTCACCTAACAGCATGGCATATTCTGTTTTAAACCATAGAGGGTCTCAACTTCCACAACAAGTTTTGAATGTGGTTTTGGAAGCTAGAAGGCCTAGTACAAGGAAAGTGTATAAATGGAAGAGATTTTTATTTTGGAGTGCAGCTAAGGATTTGGATGTTTCTGAGCCTGATTTAAGTGTGGCTCTTCAATATCTTACTGAGTTATTGACAAAGGTTTGTCCTTCTCTTCTATTAAGATTCATGCTGCAGCAATTTCAGCTCACTACGATTGTGACCCACCATTGTTTTCTCATCCTTTATTCAAGCAATTTCTTAGAGGGGCAAAGAATATAAGACCCCACGAAGAGCTCCTACTCCTGCTTGGGATCTCAATTTTGTGTTGGAGAAACTCACTCTACAACCTTTTGAGCCTGCAGCTACTGCTGAGTTGAAATATTTGTCATGGAAGACTGCTTTTTTGTTGGCCATTACCTCTGCAAGAAGGGTTTCTGAATTGCAGGCCCTTATGGCAGTTGAGCCTTTCTTAATTTTTCACAAGGATAGGGTATCTTTACGTATAATCCTTCCTTTATGCCTAAAGTGGTTTCTAGTGTGGCTTTAAACCAAACTATTCATTTGCCTACTTTTATGCAAATCCCCAAACTAAAGGGGAAAAGATTTTGCACACTTTAGATGTTCACAGGCAGTTGCAATATTATTTGGACAGAACTAAAGGGTTCAGACAATCTCAGCAGTTATTAGTTTCTTTTGCTTTGTGCTCTCAGGGCAAGCCCGTGTCAAAACAAACTATTTCTAAGTGGATTGGATTTTGCATTGCTTTCTGTTATTCCCATCATGGCAAAGAGATTCCAGCTGGGATTAGACCTCATTCCACTAGGGCTACTGCCACTTCAACAGCTTTTTGAGGGGTGGCTACTAAGGATATTTTGGAGGCAGCCACTTGGAGTTCAGTGCATACCTTCTCTAGGCATTACCACCTTCCATTGTACTCTAAATCCAGGGCTGGTTTTGCCACTGCTGTGTTGCAGGGCATTTTGGCAGCTCCTGCTTCATTATAGTTTAGCCATCCTCCCTTACCTCTGCTTTGGGATTCTACCGGACTGCAGCAATGTGAGATGAAGAACATAGTACAGTTTTGTACCTACCATAAATGTAGATGTTCAAGATCCACATTGCTCCTTCTTCCCCTCTGTTGTTTGAGGTGGTTGTGTGGGTTGGGTTATCCATCTGAGGTATATTGCATTTTGTATATATTGTATATATTATACATATTTTTGGTGTTAGGCTAGTTGGTTGTTTAGTTGTGGTCTATGGGTTTTGACCTTTCTTTTTAGGGTCTTCTGACATCTGGGGCAAGAAAAGACTGAGGATAGGTCATGCGCATTTGTACCCTGACGTTCTGATGTCAGTCAAATGCGCCTTGACCGACGTCAGCCTTATACTCTGATATTCCGATCGAGGGACAGCGGACTACCCAAGTGTTAGGACTGCAGCAATGTGGATCTTCGAACATCTACATTTATGGTAGGTACAAAACTGTACTTTTCATTAGGTATTGGCCTTCTGAAAACTGGTCTTCTCCAGTCCCTCCCAGACCTGCTCAGTCCAAGCCAAGGGGCAGCAGACCACCAAGACTACAGTCTCAGGGGTATGCACAGATCTAAATAGTGGAGTGCTCCCACCTCAAAAACAGGGATTAGTAAGCCACCATCCTATGGAAAAAGTTCACAATAAGTTGTCCTTATCCTTCCAAGCCTTGCCCAAGTACTTGCACCCTTAGGAGGAAAACTAGCCCTGCACACAAAAAACTGGGAGTACATTACCCAGGACAAATTGGTCTTGAACATTGTATCCCAAGGATACAGATTCTGCTTCCAATCACTGCCAACTCCAAGCAGATGGTCAGACCTCCCCCAAACCAGTGGGCAGAGGCCCAAAAGCAAGTACTTTCTCTTCTCAGTATCAAGGCTATTCATCCTGTCCCAGCAGAGCAAAGGGGACAAGGTTTTTACTCCAGACTGTTTCTGGTACCTAGAAAAGAAAACTCTTGATGCCCTATCCTGGATCTGTCTATTCTCAACACCTTCCTGGTGGTTCCAAGATTCAAAATGCTTACTCTCCAACAGTTGCTTCCTATGCTAGCCAAGGACTCCTGGCTAGCCAGCCTAGACTTAAAAGAAGCTTATCTGCACATCCCCATAGGGAAATCTTGCAGGAAATATCTACGTTTCAGAGCACTCTGTATGCACTATCAGTTCTCTGCACTTCCCTTTGGCTTATCTACCATGCCCAGGGTATTCACAAAATGCCTAGCTCCAGCCATTGCATATTGCAGGCAGAAAAAAATTTAAATTTACCCATACTTGGACGATTGCCTGATTCAGGCGGATATTCAGGAATTGCTGCTTCAGCACCTGACATTTGTAAAGAGACTTCTAATTTCACTAGGGTTTACCATCAGCCAAAAGAAATCCCATCTGCTACCCAGCCAAAAGATTGTATTCCTGTGAGCAAGCTTGAACTCAACTTCCCAGATGGCATTCCTCACTCCAGAAAAACAGATTTGACAATCTACTGGCCACCCAAATCCAGCTATCTGCAAGAAAAATACTGCAAGCCCTAGGGTTTATGGCCTCTTGCATTTTACTAATTCCATATGCAAGACTGCATATGAGGAAACTTCAATGTTACTTAAAAAGTGTCTGGTGTCAATATTCTCAAGACCTGGAAACAATGATTCCTATCATTCCTTGCCTAAAGACAGAGTTCCTTCGGTGGGCAGAGGCCTGCTACTACAACAAGGGACTCCCTTTCACTCAACCCCCGCCGCACAAACCCTAACAACAGACGCATCAGACTATGCATGGGGGGGCTCACATGGCAGGAAAATGCATTCAAGGCAAATGGAGCCCAAAACAAATGCACCAGCATATCAACCAAAAAGAAATGTTAGCTGTACAGAATGCACTGACAACCTTCAAATACCTTATTCTTCCAGGGCAACTATTGATAAAGACAGGCAACAGACAAAACCACAGTTACGTGGTGCATAAACAAGCAGGGGGGGAACCCATTCCTACCCACTCTGCAGGTTAGCCATGGCTCTGTGGAACACACATTTGAGCAATCAAGTGCACCTGCAAGCTCAATTCCTGCCAGGCAAACTAAATTTCACTGGCAGATGACTTGAGCAGAAATCTAATGGACCCACACGAGTGGAAAATGGAACCCAAATCAGTCAAGCTTCTGATACACAGGTGGGGGGCACCAGAGGTAGACCTCTTTGCTTCCCCGCAGAACTATCAATTGAGCAAATATTGCACCAGAGCTCCCCAGAGCCAAGCATGGAAAATGGATGCCCTGTCCTTCACATGGGAAAATCTCTCAATATATGCCTTTGCCCCTCTGCCCCTCCCCTCGAAGGTTCTACTAAAGATCAGACAGGACAAGCTAAAGACAACCCTGATTGCACCACACTGGCCACATCAGCACTGGTACTCACTTTTGTGCAGTCTGACAGTAGTGCCACCATGGCACCTGCCTCAGACCCCTTCCCTGCTGTCCCAGCAGGAGGGCCAGATTTTGCATCCTCAGCTGCAAACCCTGAACCTAGTAGCCTGGCTCATCCCCTGAACACATCACCAGCAACCCTCAGTAAACGGGTGCTGGATGTCATCCTTGAGGCAAGGAAGGCTAGTACTAGAAAATCCTATTCAAAAAAGTGGAAAAGATACTGTTCTTGGAGCCAGTCTCAGGGAATGGACACAACTGTGCCCAACTTACCTCAAATTCTAAATTACCTAACAGAACCGCACCACAAAGACCTATCCTTCTCTTCAATTAAGATTCATGCCTCTGCCATGTCGGCTCATTACAATACTGAGCCACCCCTCTTGTGTCACCCTCTGGTCAAACAGTTCCTGAGAGGATCCAAAAATTTAAGATCCCCCCCCCAGGAGAGCTCCCACTCCCCCCGGGACCTTTAACTTTGTATTGGAGAAGCTCACGCTTCCACCCTTTGAACCTGCAGCTACAGCAGAGTTAAAATTCCTCTCTTGGAAAGCAGCCTTACTTCTAGCCATCACTTCAACAAGAAAAGTGTCTGAATTGCAGGCCCTTATGGCCATGGAACCCTTCATTATCTTCCATGTGGACAGGGTATCCCTCAGGACTAACCCATCATGTATGCTCAAGGTGGTATCCAGTGTGGCTTTAAACCAATCCATTCATTTGCCAAACTTTTTCCCTAATCCTCAGAATAAAGGGAAAAGGCTCCTGCACTCCCTGGACGTGCACAGACAGCTTAAGTTCTACCTGGACAGGACTAAACCTTTCAGAAAATCAGACCAGCTGCTAGTCAGCTTTGCTACAGGGGCAGAGGGCAAGGCCATTTTAAAGCAAACCATTTCTAAATGGATAGCGCACTGCATCTAATTCTTCTACAAACACCATGGAAAACCTACCCCACAGGGAATCGGAACTCATTCCACTAGGGCTACCTCAACCTCTACAGCATTTCTCAGGGGAGTCCCTACCAGGGACATCCTGGAACCTGCAACCTGGAGTTCGGTACACACCTTCTCCAAGCATTACCACTTGCCTATCTTTTCTAAAGGCCTTCTAGCCAGCCCTAATGCTTCTTGACTGCCTCCACCCTTCCTCAGCCTTGGGAATCAACCCAAGTGTGATGACTGCAACAGTGAAACACGAAGAACATAGTACAGTTGTGTACACTTGCCATAAATATAGATGTTCGAGTGTATTCACTGTTGCAGTCCTGGATGTTCATCGTGTTACCCTGCTGCAGTCATCACACTTGGGTTATCCTGTCGTCAGGCGGTCCCACAGTCGGCCAGAATTCCAAAGTCTTGGTCCGGCGTCGGTTGCTGTTGCCTCTTCCCTGACGTCAGTGCGCCAGGGGTATATATATTGCATCAAACGCCATTTTCTTCAGTCTTTCTTGCCGCGCGGTGCCCGAAGCAGAAGCAGTTCACAAGTGCCAGTCGGCCGACTCCTGTGATTTTCGAAGTCGAATTTCAGATCCGAAGTCTTCAATAAAGCTAAGTACCCTGTTGGGGAAACTTTTCTTGCCTCAGACCGATGTCAGAAAAAGTTAACAATTGTCTTTCTTGTGGAAAGCAAATACCTCATAAAGATTTTCATTCTTACTGCATACCTTGCCTAGGCCCAGACCACGATGTCACTGGTTGTCGTTTGTGCTAGGTGTAATAAGCTTACTATAAAAAGACGCTTGGACTTCGCACGACACTACTTCGGTAGAAAATTTAACTACACTATGCTGTCGGATCAACCGACTACCAGCGTGCACAAAAAACGCAAGGATAAGGGCAGGCAACCTAGACCCAAGCCAGACTCCGAGGCCTTGGCTGGTCAGGTCTCCGGTTCACCGGTCTTCAGTGAGGCTCCGACGCAGCCCCTGACTACTGCCAATCTGGAACCAGAGACCGCTTCGGAACTTTTGGCGGAAACTACTAGGCCGACGCAGCCATTTTGCATAACCCCTTCCGATGACACTACTGAAGGCGTCTTCAGACCGACTACGCTCACCATAAAAACGTATCCTAAGACTCCTATTAAACCTAAAAAGACTGCACTTCAGTCTCCAGTTCAAGGCCCCATGCCTAAGAAACAGTTGCTCAAAATGGCGAGGATTTGATCTCTCTAATCAGGGGTTCCCAACCCCCACCCGACAAAAGGCCTAGACAAGAGGAAGAATATGCTTCCTCTGAACAAGTGTCTATTTCCTCAGGCTCCTCTGAGGACCAAGATTACTCCTTCTCCCCTTATGAAGATTCTGATACTGAGGATTCTATTCAGTCAGCTTCTCCTCCTGAAGACTACTCCTGTGGGGAAACTTTACACACTATGAGGGAACTTTTTCACTGGGAAGGTCAGGACTACTCTTGACTCAAAGAAAAGGCTCAGAGAGTTTCTTTTACTCCCCCAGCACAGACCACTTGCCATCCCCCCAGTTTTAGACATTGTGGATGATGTTTACTTAGAATCCAGTCTGAACCCAGATTCTGTGCCTCCTGCTCCGGCCAAACCTGACAGATAGTATAGAGTGCCTGATTCCCACAAATTTTTTTTATAAAAGCCCTGTTGCAGATCCAGAGACTATCTCCCAGGGTCCCAAAGGGGCTAAGGCTTCTATGGCAAAAAATCCTGTACCCTCTGAAAGGGACTCCAGAGCACTAGACAGGTGGGGGAAAAAGGTTTACACCTCAGCCAGTCTAGCTATGAGGGCACTTAATTGCCAATTCCACATGCTAAAATATCAGCAATTTCTAATGTCTCAGTTAAAACAAAAAATGAGCACACTCCCTCAACAGTCTGAATTGAAAGAAATGCAGGATCTGTTACATGCAACTGAACAGGTGGGCAAACATACTTTACAATGTGGGTTTGATTCTTTGGAGGCTTCCTGCAGAGCAGCTGTCACTGGGTCTGTTATACATAGGCATGCTTGGTTAAAGGAACAAACTCTGCCTGATCATGTTAACTCATTCACTCCGGAGCAGCTCAGGAAAAGCTGCCTGCGTAATTCCACCATAGAAACAACAGTGCAGCCTGAGCTCATTTTCAGAAAATCCATTTGTAATACCATACAGAAAACAAATGTTCATAACTCTTTAACTATAAGAGCTAGACTAAAAATGTAAATGCAAAAGTTGTTCAGCAGACACTGACCTTTCCAGCAGTGTAAATGTTGATAGTGTATATCAAAGTAAATATTTGGCAAGGAATGCTGATATTGTGCATATTTTTTACCTTTTTGGAAAAACAAAGCATAATATCTTAGTCAATGTACCATGCAGACCCATACAATTTGAATGTAATTTGTTAGTATGAATGTCAGCTTTAAAATGATACCTTAACCATTACTGTGTGATGTTCCATTCTTGAGATATTCACAGAAATATGATTAATATATTATTTTTCAGAACTGATAAATAAACTAAGCATAATATCTCATCACCTGTAACAGACAGAGCCTACATATCAGTGTAGAAGTTGTGCATCTGAATGTCAGCTTCAAAGTGATGCATCATTTGTGTGATCACCATGCTCCCTTGCAAAGATATGGGCATAATAATGAAAAGTATTGTAAATGTATAATTTTCATAATCGTACAAGACTAAACAAACTGTGATATCTCTACATGTAGAGTGCACAGACACAGTTCTTTTACCATGTTGTAAGGAGTAACACTGTCTTCAAAATGAGGTATTACTTGGCACACTGACATGATCCCTTGCAAAGTTATTTACCAAAATATGAAAAAAAATCATAATTTCCATATCCTACTTCCAAACAAACTTTGATTTCTGCATATGTGTCCAACATACAGGCACAATTCTTTTACCATGTTGGAACCAGCAATACCGTCTTCAAAATGATGTATTACTTGGAACATTCAGAGGCTCCCTTGCAAAGTTATTTACCAAAATATGAAAAAAAATCATAATTTCCATAACCTAAGTCCGAAACAAACTTTGATATCTGCACATGTGTCAAACATACAGGCACAATTCTTTTACCATGTTAGAACCAGCAATACTGTCTTCAAAATGAGAGGTTACTTGGCACATTCAGATGCTCCTTTGCAAAAGATATTTACCAAAATATAAAAAAAAATCATAATTTCCATAACCTAAGTCTGAAACAAACTTTGATATCTGCACGTGTCCAACATACAGGCACAATTATTTTACCATGTTAGAACCAGCAATACAGTCTTCAAAATGAGGTATTACTTGGCACATTCAGATGCTCCTTTGCAAAAGATATTTACCAAAATATAAAAAAATCATAATTTCCATAACCTAAGTCCGAAACAAACTTTGATATCTGCACATGTCTACAACATACAGGTACATTTTTTTTACCATGTTGGAACTATCAATACTGTCTTCAAAATGAAGTATTACTTGGCACACTGACATGGTCCCTTGCAAAATTATTTACCAAAATATGAAAACAATCATAATTTCCATAACCATATAACCAAATAACTAATGCATGTTAGTGTGGAGTATGTGCATATTGTTAACAGATAATAATTATTCTCGAAAGCTGGATACATAAACAAAAACTTATAATAACCATCACTGAAACCTGTGCTATAGATAACCTATACTTGTTGCACCGTATCAGCAGTCTGACCATGTATGCAGAAGCACTTCCCTGGTACACAAATGAATTATTTCCACTGCCAACATCTTCATTAGTACATGTTCTACAAATGTCCATAAATGAAACATTCACCCAAATGACCCCCCCTCAGGAAAATGTTGAGATACGCACAATCACCAAAATTATATATGTATATATATATATATATATATGTGTATATATATATATATATATATATATATATATATATATATATATATATATATATGTATATATATATATATATATATATGTGTATATATATATATATATATATATGTGTGTATATGTGTATATATATATATATATATATATATATGTGTATATATATATATATATATATATGTGTATATATATATATATATATATATATATATATATATATATATATATATATGTATATATATATATATATATGTATATATATATATATATATATATATATATATATATATATTTATGTATATATATATATATATATATATATATATATATATTTATGTATATATATATATATATATATATATGTGAACAATGTATATATGTAAGTACATTATGTACATACATATATAGCCGTATACACATCCACAAATTATATATATTATACACACACACAGGAAGAAAAAAATCAGGGTTTTAGAAGGATAGGCAGTTAATGAAGAATGAACGGTGTTGTTTGCAATGACTCCAACCACAGAAAAAACTCAACCTGGCTTGTACACTCATCAAGGTGATAATGACTTCTACTTATGTGAATAACAGTGACAGCAGCTGAGACTTTTCCCAGAAAAGTGATAATGACTCACTGCTATATTGTAACGGCACGTATTGCTAATGTGATAATGACCTTCCTTTCATTACTGCAAAGGTATGCATGCTGAGACACAGGTAATGATTGCTGCACATAACCTGTTGAGTTGGCATTCATTATATTACCTGGTGCAGTTGTTATGCAACACAGACACATGTATCATCAGTAAGGAGAAGACCTGAGTCAGTCAAATAGTATAAGATTTAGATATTACTGAGTCCTTCCTCCCACATAAATTCCACACACGACTGACAAAGCCATGAGAAATGCCCATACTGGATTTGAGCAGCTAAATGAGTTTATTCCAAAAGAAGGTTTAGCGACAGCCATATTGCAGACCATTCTTCTTGGTTTGCTACAGGGAGATGAGATGTTCTTTGAGCTTTCAAGAGAGTTGACCCTTCCTTGATTCAAACTATAGCAAGTGCAACAATAATCCTGCAATCTGAGTTACTTGTATATTATTGAAACAAAATAAATGAAGTGCAAATGTTCAGGGAGAATCTCTCACTGGAAATTTTTTTTTCAAAGAAATATCCCAGAAATGTGTGTTGACATTCGGTCAGCAGTACATACATGCAGCTGGTTGATGACATAGTTAACATCAATACATTTTCTAGACAAGGGGTAGGCATAAGGGTTCAGGGGAGAAGAAATACAAGGTAGCCATATTCACTTTGATATGTGTGAAAGAAGACGTCAGTTGTGATAAAATACATTCAAGATGGTTTCAATTTGAGGATTATCTTATTTAGCAGAACAATGGCAAGGACATGGAGCAAGTTATGTGGTCAGTATAGGAGTATCATCCATAGGTGGTGTCCAACTATTCAAACCATGTGAGAATGGCAGAAAAAGCAATTCAAAATAAATGACATATAAATCATTTATGTCTGATGTGACCGACATATGTTGTCCCTCTCTCCTAGGGTTATAATAAGACAGAGGATATTAACGTGGGAGTGACATCCATAAACTATGTCAAACATATACTGTATATGTAGATATGAAAACCAGCATTTTGGCCTATGGCTGTTTGCTGTTAATTTTAGTAGTTTTAATTTCTGTTAAGAAACGCAGTAACATAAATGTACTATTTCCAGTGCTTTTCTTCTAAGGCTGAGGGGCAAAATCATGATATGAAAGATGTCTGTATCAGGATTTGTCATGTGCAAATAATAAAAGAAAATTCTCCCAGCAGTTTCTGGGAAACCATAACATAAACAGATGATTCAAGCATTATGGCCTGGGGCATAAATTCCTATGTCATCTTGCATAGTCTGAACAATTAGTAAAATTATTATTTTGCTTTCATAATTTATTCCTGGAGGTATATGTGCTATTTTTCCTGAGCTGTGTCTTTATGTAATTCTTAGATAACCTTTCTGGTATATAACTCTGCTATGTGACCCATTTGTCTACTCTATGTTCTTGTAACATAAACTTAAGTGCCTGTAAATACTTATAAATAATAGTTATATCCTGTTTTAATTGCATATAAATAATACACCTTTAGACATTATGCTCAACAGAGGACAGCTGTAAGAGCTAAAACAGGACTAATGAAAGGACTGATGTTTTAACTTAACAATCCCAGTGCCTGAACAATAGAAAATGTTGGATTTAAATGTTCTTTCAAAAAAAAAAAAATGCATCAGACCTTTGACATGCATTATGATTGACAGTTGTAAGCCCTTGAGATAGCAGTAGCAAGACCATTATGAAAAGATACTAACTTACTTGAGTCATACCTATAAGCTCGTGTGCGCTTTATGGACAAAAAAATCTCTGTAAATCAGATATTCAGCATTCAGTTCACTTCATTAACCTAAATCACATGGGTGCACTTGAAAAAGTAACAGACTTTGGGCAAAAGCAATTCAGCAGTGCAAGTTACAGAACTAAAAATGCAGCAACCTGCATGCCAGTATGGTTTATGTTCTTAAATGCAGGTGGTTGGTGTGACACAGCAAGATGCAGAGGGCAGGAAGAAAAGGAAACGGGTAATCTGCTGTGGCGACCCCTAATGGGAGCAGCCAAAAGAAGATGTATATTTTATATATATATATATATATATATATATATATATATATATATATATATATATATATATATATATATATACACACACACACACACACACACACACACACACACACACACACATTCACATATACATACACACAAATTTATTCCATGCTCGCTTGTGGATGAAGAGCATAGCAAGCCAAGACCATAAATCAGAACCGCGGGCACACAGAACAGCCCAATACAAATCAGTATACATGCAATCTTTGAAAACATACTTTAAAAATACCTCAGAATAAGGCCAAACACCCTATATATGGACAGCTGCATGCATAAAATTTTGAACTTAGTGGAGAAGCCTTGTTCCCTCCTTGCTGTCACTTATTCCTGGGTCAAATCAAATGACAAACTGGCCACAGTCCCTAAAAGACTGAAGCCATAAGCGTAATAATCACAATCTAATACATGCCTCTCAACCTCATAGTACAAGAAATCAGGACAAAGCATAAAATAATAGTGGGACAAAGGCACTAAAATAGGGACAGATTTAATGTTCTGCTGAGCTGTGGAAGATTGCTTCTAGTAGAGTGAAATACCGGGAACTGTGAAATATTCCTAGCTTGTTCATATTAACCTCAACGGTAACTTTACTGCAGACTTCCCATACATGTCAAACAGAGCAACTTGAGGACCCTATTCAAGCGCAACCTTTGAGTGGATGGCAACCCATAACTTTGTACCAGTGCTTCCACCTCTGTCTATCATTGACAGGGGCAGCAAGTGCTGACTTTACCAACGGCTGCAATAAGTAACTCTGCATCACGAAAGTTGGACTCCAAAAACAGTTCTGGGCTGGGAAATATCAAAACAGCAATGTTCTGAAACAGAAAGCATTTAATTTTTCTGGATGTTCTGGATCTGACCAGCAACTATAACACATCTATTTTACTACTTCCATGCACAAAAATAACATTATACTGCAATGAACTGCACAGGACCAATGATAGGAAGACAGACAATGAAAATTACTTAATCCCTCTTAAAACTGGTTAGTTTTGGAGAAAAGTTAGTGAATTCTACTTTATGACAACAATTAGAGTAATAAACTTCTTTTGCTTCAGAAAATGCATATTAAATTCACATTCTGATAATCTGTCAGTCTCAAGTTAATAGTAACAATATATTAAAAGTGTCCATATGTGTCCCCGATTCCACTGAAATTTGTTGTCCCTTATTGTTTCACACACAGACACACACATACACACACACCTGCCTGCTTCCCGTAACGCTTTTCTCAAAATATAAAATATACTTTCAAAATGTGCAGTGCAACTGTCCCTCACAACTTCAACTAGGGATATCACCTTGTTTTGAAGTTATTCGCTAAACAATCACATTAAGTAGTATTACCTTCCCTTCATTTTTGCTTAAATAAATTAAAAAACAGATGTGTGACGAACCCTTTAAGCGTGAAACAGACTTATGAAACAAAACGAAGAACTGTTCTTCGATACAGGGTACAGTGAAAGGAATTAGTTTGCTTTCAGTGGTTGTTAACAAGATGTTGCCCTTACCTGTCCTTTTACCAAATTGGCGGCAAACTGCCTCATGACTGCTTCCACTGTGTATGCACTGGACCAGCCACGTGGCGTGAGAAGCTCCATGCATATGGCCCCTCCATCCAGCACATAGCCATTCTCTAGGCGGGGGCTCAGCACTCTTACAAAAGGCGGCGAAAATGGGAAATTGTCCAGGAAGGACAGGTTGAGCAGGATGAACTCTGTACTGGTTTCCTTCATGTCCTGCCAAAGTGCGGACTCCTTGTCTACTTGGTGTAACTTGACATTCCACTCGTGTAGGTTGTCTTCCACCAGTTCCACCATGATTAACTGATCCGTAAGCTTCTTAATGTCCTGCAACTCCTTCATCAGCCTTCTTGTCCTCACTTGACCGCAGTTCTGCCTGACTGGGATAAGTGAATGCTGCTGCAACACCGTGGACAGCTGCTGCACAGCGGTAGACGAGCTGCCTGTCTTATTGCCACCTTGCTGCCTTTCCTTACTTTCCTTGACGTTAGAGTGTTTCTCCTTGTTGGATTGCTTGTCTTTTTGGGAATCGCCACTTTTCTTGTTCTGGTGGATGATGTTTGTGTTGTCTGTGCCTGGGCTGTTATATTTATTGTTGCTCTTCTGATGCCCTCTGTTTCCCTTCAGTGACCCTTGATGATGATGATGATGCTTAGGATCATCCGTATCTCTTTCGTGCAGGCGTATCAACCCTATTTCCCGCAGCAGAGTTGCCATATTTACTGTACTGTAGAAGCGGCACTTGTTGACTGGGGAAATCAAGAATGATCACAAAAAACAGTAACAAAAAGAAGCAGTTGCTGCACCACCGATACTACATCTAGCTGTCTCCGTACTGCTTCACCTCCGCCTTAACGGATCATGTATCCCTTTCATCAGGCTGCTGCACCACTCGCTTCAATAAATGCATAGAAAATCGGCTTGCTATAGAGAAGCAAATACAGAGTGAATTGCAAGCCGATTTTCTCCGAAAACTGCAATATGAACACTATGCAACTCCATGCTGAAAATTAAGCTGACAAGGTAACTATCAAAGTTCAGTTACTTTTTCAACTTAATTTTCAATGTCCGAGTTATAATCGAAGTGCAAAGTTATGTGCGCTAGGAGAAGGCATTCGGGTATAACACCATGCAGTTACCATCGTCTCACAGCGCACTCGGGTGTAACCACAGAGGCACCATGAGATGGTAGTCGGGGTTAATGAGTTAAAGCAAAGCTTCTAGATGCTCCCTTACAGCAGGATGTTCTTTTTGGAGTTAAAGCAGAAGAAGTCTTAAAGAAAATGGAGGATAAGGCAAAATCTATGCAGACAGTCAGATTTCCTACAGGTACAGTCCCCTCGCTTCAGCAGAATTTGGCCAACAAAAAATTGGTCCTTTCCAGCTACTGACAGACCACAGAGGGGTAAATACAGACGTCCAAGAGGCAGAGGACAACCACAAGCCCAGTACAAACCTCGCCAATGGGGCACTGCAACACAGAAGGGAGGAGAAGACAGGTCCCAAACTACCAGAAGGCAAACTCAATGACTTGCACCTCATCTGGCTAAGCAACACTCTCTTGGCAGCCCCCTTGGGAGGAAAACTCGCACTTTTTTCAGACAACTGGCACATTGTCACAAAGGACAAATGGGTCCTAGACATAATTTCACGAGGATACAGATTCCATTTTCACACCTTGCTAATGAAAAGAGGAATGCCAAACCTGCCACAAAATCAATGGGCAGAGGCACAAAAACAAATTACAGCTCTCATGGACATGAGAGCCATTCAACTGGTACCTACTCGAGAGCAAGGCCAAGTATTTTACTCAAGACTCTTTCTAGTTCCCAGAAAGGACAATGCCTGGAGACCAATTCTGGACCTTTCAATTCTAAACACCTTCATACAAGTACCCAAATTCAAGATGCTAACACTACAGCAGCTTCTTCCCATGTTGGGCAAGAAAGCATGGCTAGTAACGTTGGACCTCTAGGAGGCATACCTGCATGTCCCTATCAGACAAAGTTGCAGATGATACCTCAGTTTCATTGCAGGTTCAACCCATTACCAATTCTCTGCACTACCCTTTGGTTTATCTACTGCACCCAGGGTCATCACAAAATGCCTGGCACCAGTAATTGCATACTGCAGACAAAGAGGAATTCAAATATATCCATACCTGGATGACTGCCTCATCCAAGCAGAAAGCAAGGACATCCTCTTACAACATCTGGCTTTTGTAAAACATCTTCTAAGTTGCCTGGGGTACATAGTAAACGAAAAGAAATCAAAACTAGTACCCTCACAAAATATGACATTCCTGGGTGCCAGCTTGAATACAACGGCCCAGAAGGCTTATCTGACGCCAGACAAACAACTACAACTGACTCAATATTTCCAAACAATGGCAACAAAGACCCAACTACCTGCAAGAAAAATTCTGCAGGCCATGGGCTTCATGGCATCTTGCATACTACTAAAACCATTTGCAAAGCTACATATGAGGAAATTGCAGTGGTACCTAAAAAGCATATGGTCTCAACACAGTCACAGCTTGGACACAATGATATCTCTCATTCCCTGCCTACAGCAGGAGTTTCTGTGGTGGTCACAGGCATGTCACCTCAACAAGGGTCAGCCTTTCACCTTGCCCCCAGCCAGGCAAACTATGACAACAGATGCATCGGATTACTCCTGGGGGGCACACATGGCAGGACAGTGCGTTCAAGGTGTGGACTGCAGATCAAAGGAAATCTGCACATCAATCAAAAAGAGATGCTAGCTGTACAGAATGCTCTGACAGCCTTCAAGAATCTATTACATCCAGGACAACTTACAATAAGGACAGACAACACCTCAGTAATGTGGTACATAAACAGGGGGGGTACACACTCCTACCCTCTATGCAGGCAAGCAGTGACCTTGTGGAACACAGCTCTGGCTTACCAAGTTCAGTTGCAAGCTCAATTCCTGCCAGGAGAAAAGAACACCATTGGCAGACGACCTCAGCAGAAACATCATGGATCCCCACGAGTGGAAACTGGATCCACAAGTATTTGCAATGATAACTCAAAAATGGGGCCTTCCAGACATAGAACTGTTTGCCAGTCCTCAAAACTATCAACTAACAAAGTTTTGTATAAGGACATTTCACCATCAAGCTTGGAAAGTGGACGCACTCTCATTCAATTGGAAAAACCTGACAGTATATGCCTTCCCTCCATTGCCTCTCCTCACAAAGGTGCTTCTGAAAGTCAGAAAGGAGAGACCACGACTGATACTCATAGCTCCAGACTGGCCACGCCAGCACTGGTACCCACTATTGAGGAATATGGCCCAGGGCCCACCTTGGATTTTACCACAAATTGCCCATTTGCTCACACAGCAAAACAATCAGATACTTCACAGCCAGCTCAAAACCTTAAATCTGGATGCTTGGCAAATCACCTAAGCATCCAGCCAGCTCCTCTTTCCCAAGCAGTTATGGATGTTATTCTGGAAGCTAGGAGGCCCAGCACCAGGAAGGCCTATTCGGACAAATGGAAAAGGTTTTGTGCCTGGAACCAAGCTAAAGGCCAAAACACAGTTCAACCTCACATGCCTCAGATTCGACAGTATCTAACTGAGATGTTACACAAAGGACTTTCTTTTTCTTCCATAAAAATCCATGCATCAACTATTTCAACCCACTACAATATGGATCCACCCTTATTTTCGCATCCACTTTTAAGGCAGTTCCTCAAAGGGGCAAAAAACATTAGCCCCCCCCCAGGAGAGCACCTACACCAACATGGAACCTCAATTTTGTTCTGGAAAAACTTACGCTACCTCCCTTTGAACCATCTTTCTCTGCAGATCTACAGTTCCTGTCATAGAAGACTGCCCTGCTGCTAGCAATAACTTCAGCTAGAAGAGTCTCAGAGCTGCAGGCACTAATGGCAGTGGAACCTTTCCTCATTTTCCATCAAGACAGAGTTTCTCTACGAACTAATCCTTCCTTCAT
The DNA here is from genome assembly GCF_019279795.1 of Protopterus annectens. Classification (NCBI taxonomy): domain Eukaryota; kingdom Metazoa; phylum Chordata; order Ceratodontiformes; family Protopteridae; genus Protopterus; species Protopterus annectens. The sequence continues at coordinate 203,673,792 of NC_056749.1, forward strand.
GCCTAAGGTGGTTTCCAGTGTGGCTTTAAATCAAACCATCCACTTACCCACCTTCTTCCCAAATCCACAGAACAAAGGAGAAGGACTCCTGCATTCCTTGGACATTCACAGGCAACTTCGTTACTACTTGGATAAAACTAAGGTTTTCAGAAAATCTGACCAGCTCTGTATCCTATGCTACAGCTTCACAAGGGAAGGCTATATCAAAACAAACCATTTCCAAATGGATAGGACATTGCATTCATTTTTGCTATACCCATCATGGAAAACCAGTTCCTGCTACCATTAGGCCCCACTCTACCAGGGCAACAGCTACATCTACAGCCTTCCTCAGGGGGGTTCCAACCAAGGAGATTTTGGAAGCTGCAGCTTGGAGTTCAGTACACACCTTTACCAAACACTATCACTTACCACTCTACTCTAAGACTAGGGCTGGCTTCGCCACTGCAGTTCTGCAGGGCCTTCTAGCCTCCTCTAACCCTCTCTAACTCCTCCACCTATCCTTAACTTTGGGATTCCACCTAAGTGTGATGACTGCAGCAGGGTAACACGATGAACATAGTACAGTTTTGTACCTACCATAAATGTAGATGTCAGAGTGTACACCCTGCTGCAGTCCAGGTTACCCTCCCTCCATCCCCTCTGATCTAACTGGCTACATCTCTACAATACCTTCCTGATGTATTTGCTTATAGCTGGAGGGATTTTGTGTTTGTGCAAATGTTACTTAATTTGGTGCTAATTACTGACCACCTTTTTGGGGGCACCTGACATCTGGGGCAAGAAAAACTGAAGAAAATGACGTCGGATACAATATATATACCCCTGGCACACTGACGTCAGGGAAGAGGCGACAGCAACTGACGCCGGACCAAGACTTTGGAATTCTGGCCGACTGCGGGACCGCCTGACGACAGGATAACTCAAGTGTGATGACTGCAGCAGGGTGTACACTCGAACATCTACATTTATGGTAGGTACAAAACTGTACTTTACCCTCCCTCCAGCCTCCTGACTTCTCTATACCTTCTACCTATCCTTTTTTTGGCCATATCTTATAACAATGGTATTTACTTTTTATGGGGGTGTTCCACACCATGTAATTGCTTCCTATTTTGGAGGATTCTGACATCTGGGGCAAGAAAAACTGATGTAATGGCATCAGCTGCATGTTTTATACCCCTGACCACCTGACTTCATAGAAGAAGCGACAGCATCCGATGCAGAAAACCCAGTACTCTGTTATTCGGGCCGACTGAGGGCTACTTGCAGGCAGATAACCCAAGTGTGATGACTGCAACAGTGAGTACTCTCGAACATCTACATTTATGGCGCAGTGGTACAGTGGTTAACATTGTCACCTCACAGCAAGAGGTTCTCCGGTTCGTTTCTCGGCTGGGGTGCCTTCTGTGTGGAGTTTGCATGTTCTCTTTGTGTTCACGTGGGTTTCTTCTGGGTACTCCGGTTTCCTCCCACATTCCAAAGACATGCATCTGGAGCATTTCTCCCCGTGCCTCCACTGACAACAGGCTCTGTGGAACCTAGTCGGACTTTCCCGGTCAACAAATGATAGATAGATAGATAAATGAATAAATAAATGGTAAGTGTACACAACTGTACTTCCCTGACTCTCACAAATTTCTTTTTAAAAATCCTACTGCTGACCCTGAGATAATTTCTCAAGTGGCTAAAGGGATTAAAGCAACCTCTGCTAAGAATCCCACTGTCATAGGAAAAATATACTTTAAAAATGATCAATACACGGTAGGTTCAGGTTAAGGCACTTTCATCTTGCAGCAAGGAGACAAAAACGTGCTAATACATGTCTTGCATATTCAAGTAGTAACTGTAATCTACTTGTACGATGATCTACCATGTGCTTTGTAATAAAGCTGCTAATGGGTGCAATACTGCCTTTTAAAAATGCATTCTTTAACTGTTGCTCATATGGGGAATGATGTGTTTGGTCTTCAGGTACCTGCATTCCACAATGTTTATTAAAACATTCTCATAATCTGGCATAGTATCTATCAACAGTTTCACCTTCTTGTTGTATGCATTGATTAATGCAAGTCCAATCAGCCCTAGGCTTCCATTTCTCAGAGATTCGGTCTGTCAGACCTTTCACTCTGTTGTCCAGTTCTGCATTACTATGTGGGAGTGGTCTAAGCTCTGCGTCACGGGGATTCCAGTTGCCACTGATCATGTGCCAATCTGGACCTACGATTTGTCTAACTACTTTATCTACTTCCTCTCCATTCAAATGGTAACTTAACCTCATGCCCTGTAAGTCTTCTAAGAAAATTAACTTTTGGATGGGGAATTCCCTCTGTGGCTTTCCAGATGTCTTCCGGTGTCCACGGTCTATATACTAGAAGAGTTGGGTCCTGTCCTGCCTGCGGATTTGGTACTTCTATGAGTGGACATATCTCTTCTTCACTCATAGCTTGTGAATTTTTATTCATTTTATACAATTCAATATCCCCTCTTATGTTGCATGTTCGAGACCTGGTCTCAATAGGATCTCTGACAAACGGTTTTGGTTTTGCAGGAACGGCTGGGTATAGCGCAGGTGGATCAGCTTGTCCACTCGCTTCGTATTCTGGTAAGTTATTGTCTTCTTTATCTAAGAACATTGCTTTTGAATTTTTAATCTTTTGTTCCCTGCGGTTTGCTTCCTCAAGCCACCTGTGTGCCTGAGGGACTCCTAATTGTCGTTGCTTTTTTAGCTGACGTTTCGCATCTGTTTTAAGTTGCCTAACAAGTTTAATAAGTGAAGGTTTATCTAAATTACCGTCAAATTTGTATTTATTAACCCATTTTGTATAATACCTAACATTATCGGCACGCTGTAATTGCATATATTTTGCGTCTTCAGTTAAGGGCGGGTCTCGGGAACTTTTCATGCACTGATTTCCCGTGTTGCATTAGCTAAGTTAGAATTTGTTACGTAACCCTTTTTATCACGTGGTACCACGATTTACACCTTTTTCACAGTTTATCTAGAATAACTTCCTTACCTATTCTGTTTCCCTGATCTATGACAAGACAGCAATCTTTTTGTCCCTGATCTGCACATGCAAATCTCCCTGACAAAACAATAACACTGTAACAAGTCCCTGATCTAAAACAGAAAACAGGTAAATTCCTCCTTACCTGACCCTCCGTGTCTTGATCCCATCGGAACGTTGACTCATCCTCCAATCCCAGATCAGAAACAGTGGCTGGCCTCTTTCGAACGACAATTCAGTCGGAGGTCTTTCAAAGCAGAAGAGCCGATGTGGCCACTTCTCCGTACGGGTTCATGCCACCGGGCCCAATTCTGACCTGAGCCAGAGTGAGAGATATGTTTTACGTTCCGAAGGACCAAACTGTCAAAGGAAAAATATACTTTAAAAATGATCAATACACGGTAGGTTCAGGTTAAGGCGCTTTAATCTTGCAGCAAGGAGACAAAAACGTGCTAATACAGAGTTTGTCTAACTAGAATCAGGAAATGCAAGCATTTTTATACATTTTCTAATAAGACATTGCCTACCAATGTGACATAGTGAATCACAAGTTTTGTCATCATCATTTCGTAGTGATTGTTTTTACAATATTCTGCTTGTATTATCAATTTTTGTGAGAAACTTCCGAAGAAAAACAACATGGCCTTGGCTACCACCGGTTGGATATATGCAATGTTACCATTCAAAGTACTATGGCTAATTTAAGCACAAAGCAAGTATAGATTGCAGTTCATTTCTCCAACAGTCTTTTGGCTATGTTATCTCTAACTTCCTGCAGCTGTGCATGTTCTCATACTTCGAGCAGAGCTGATTGTTTAAAATCATTACATTACAGAATATAGCATTGTTTATTCATTTCTTCCTGACCTAGCAGATAATCACCTGCTTCTCAAGTACATTTCCAAAAGGCATAAACATGAATATTGCTGTGCTAGCAAGTACTAGGTCAGAGGGCATCTTGCAAGTTTCAGAAAGCACACTGCAGTTTCAAAAAGCATCTTTTAGTCTCACATGAAACTCAACTGCATATAAAATAGTGCATATAAAATAGAATGAAAAACGTGTTAACTTATTTAGTTTCTAATTAGCATTAAGTACACACATTAATACATATTTTTCTGACACCCACCCCCTCAGATAGGGATTCCCGAGCACTAGACAGATGGGGTAAAACAGTATGCACCTCAGCTACTTTTGCTGTCAGGGCACTAAATTGTCAGTTCCATATGCTAAAATTTCAGCAACATACCCTGGAACTCCTCTAACAAAAAATGTCTTCCTTTCCTGCTTGTGCAGAATCTAGAGTTACAAGAGTTAATGCATTCAGCAAGTCAAGTAACTAAACACACCTTGCACTGTGGATGTTTTTCGTGTTTCACTGTTGCAGTCATTACATTAGGGTAATCTGCTGGCAGGTTGCCTTCAGTCGGCCTGAATTCAAAAGTCTTGGGTCCTGCGTCAGTTGCTGTCTTCTCTTCCATGACGCCATGTCATCAGGGGTATAAAACATGCAGCCGACGCCATTTTCTTCGGTCTTTCTTGCCACACGGTGCCCGATGCAGAAGCATTTTGCAAGTGCTGGTCGGCCGACTACTGAAATATTCGAGTTTCAGTTTCAGAACCGAAGTCTTCACTAAAGCTAAGTACCCCGTTGGGGAAACTTTTTTCTTGCATTTTACCGATGTCAGAAAAAGTTAATAATTGTATTACTTGTGGGAAGCAAATACCTCATACGGATTTCCATTTATACTGTATTCCTTGCCTAGGCCCTGATCACAACGTGCCTGACTGTCGGTTTTGTGCCAGATTTAACCAACGCACTATTAAGCGTCTGTATATGTTTGCATCAGAGTATTTTGGAAACAGATTTAACTACCCAGAAATGTCGTCGGATAACAACCTGACTACCGGAGTACATAAAAAATGCAAAGTAAAGGACCGAGAAAGGCAGTCGAGATCCAAAACCGACGACGAAGCTTCTCCTAAGCCAGTCGCCTGTACTCCAGTGAAGCACTTTTGCAGCCCCTGATACCCACTACCTTAGAGTCGCAGGCCTCTACCGACACCCATGTGGAGTCCGGCATGCTGCAAGATACCCAAGGTATTGGACCGACGGATGTATCTCCCTCCGATGGGTCCGGAGCCGCTGAGCAGGCACTGGCTTCTGAGGGTGTATTCAGACCTCAACATTTGTATATTAAACCGACGACAGCTGCAAAATCAAAGACAAAAGCAACTTCTAAAACTAAAAAAAACTATGCCTGAGCCACTTGCACAGGCCTCTATACCTAAAAAAAAGATGATCAAAATGGCTGAAGACCTTATTACCTTGCTCAGGGGTACCCATCCCCCTCCAGATGAGGCCTAGGCAAGAAACTGACTATGAATCTTCAGATCAGGTTTCTATTTCTTCTGATTCCTCTTCCGATCAGGAATTATCTTTACCTCCCTGTGAGGATTCTGATGCTGAGGAGTCTATTCCATCTGCATCTCCTCCTGAGGATTATTCATTTGGAGAAACCTTGCATACTTTGAGGGAGCATTTTCACTGGGAGAGTCAAGACTTCTCAGTATCAAAAAAGAGGCTCAGGGATTTCCTTCTTCTCCCTCAGCACAAGCCTTTGGCCATTCCTCCTGTTTTAGACATTGTGGATGATGTGTTTTCAGAGTCAAGCTTGACCCCTGACTCCTTACCTCTGGCTCCCAGTAAGCCTGACAGATATTACAGGATCCCTGACTCACATAATTTTTTATTTAGAAACCCTGCTGCTGATCCTAAAACTATATTTCACAGGGTCCAAAGGGATTTAAGGCCTCAACATCAAAAAATCCTACTCCCTCTGATAGAGATTCAAGGGCACTGGACAGATGGGGATCTACAACCTTGGCAATCAGGGCCTTAAACTGTCGATTCCATATGCTTAAGTACCAACAACATGTTATGGGATTGCTGAAACAGAAAATGATGTTGATTTCAGAATGTGCAGAAAATTAAAGAATTGCAGAAATTATTGCATGCAGCTGAACAAGTTGGAAAGCATACTTTACAATGTGGTTTTGATTCTTTAGAGTCCTCCTGCAGGGCCGCAATTACTGGATCTGTGATTAGGAGGCATGCCTGGTTAAAGGAACAAAATTTACCTGATCATGTTAAAGCTAAATTGCTAGATGCACCTTTACAGCATGATTCTCTGTTTGGTATTAAGGCAGAAGAGGTCTTAAAGAAAATGGAAACAAAGCTAAGTCTATGCAAACTGTTAAAAGATTTCTTACAAGTGCAGCCACCAAGATTCAGTAGACACTGGCCTACAAAAAAATTGGTCCTATCCTGTGTCAGACAGAGCTCAAAGAGGCAAATCCAGACGCCCTAAGGGTTCCAGATACCAGGCGCAAGACTCGTACAGGTCAAAGCAATGGGGCACATCCACCTCCAAATCTGGAGGAGATAAAGTGCAAACCTACAGAAAGCAATCCCAATGACTTCCCACTGCCTACACCAAGCACTTATCTATTGGCAACACCCATAGGGGGAAAATTAGCACTTTTTGCTCTAAATTGGCAGTTAATAACCCAGGACAAGTAGGTACTAAACATCGTATCACAGGGATACAGATTCCTTTCCGCACTCTGCCAATGGCAAATGGTTGGCCAGATCTGCCAAAATATCAATGGGCAGAAGCACAGAAACAGGTTACGTCCCTCATGGATATGGGGGCCATTCAGACAGTACCAGAACAGGAAAAAGGACAAGGTTTTTACTCAAGACTGTTCTTGGTACCCAGAAAGGACAAGGCCTGGCGGCCAATACTGGATTTATCGATTTTGAACACATACCTGGACATTCCAAAATTCAAAATGCTGACTTTGCAGCAGCTTCTGCCCATGCTGGGCAAGAATGCTTGGCTGGTGACTTTAGACTTAAAAGAGGCATACCTGCATGTCCCAGTAAGACAGTCGTGCAGAAGATACCTCAGATTCAAGGCTGGCTTAATGCATTGCAAATTCTCTGCACTGCCCTTTGTAAAGACCCTGGGCGCAGTAGATAAGCCAAAGTGCCTGGCACGAGTAATTGCATTTTGCAGACAAAGAAGTATACAAATACATCCTTACTTAGACGACAGTCTCATTCAAGCAGAGAACAAGGACACTCTTCTTCGACACGTGGCATTTGTGAAAAGGCTTCTTACATACCTAGGATACACAATAAACAAAAAGAAATCACAACTGGTACCCTCTCAAAAGATAACATTCCTGGGTGCAAGCTTGAATACAACTGCCCAGATGGCTTACCTCACGCCAGACAAACTAAGGCAACTGACTACTTACTTCAAACTGATGACAACAAAAGCCCAGTCTTCTGCAAGACAAATTCTCAGGCTCTGGGCTTCATGGCATCCTGCATCCTACTAATTCCATATGCAAGACTGCATATGAGGAAACTTCAATGGTACCTAAAAAGTTTATGGAGTCAACATTCACACAGTCTGGAAACAATGATTCCTCTCATTCTCTGCCTGCAGCAGGAGTTTCTATGGTGGGCAAAGGCCTGTCACCAAAACATGGGACGGCCCTTCACTCTAACTCCTGCCAGCCAAACCTTAACAAATGCATCAGATTATGCATGGGGGGCCCACATGGTAGGAAGATGCATTCAGGGTATATAGGCACCAAAACAAATGCATCTACATATCAACCAGAAAGAGATGCTAGCTGTTCAAAATGCCCTAACAGCCTTCAAGGACTTACTTCATCCAGGGCAACTACTGATAAAGACGGACAACACCACAGTCATGTGGTATATAAACAAGCAAGGGGGCACACACTCATACCCCCTTTGCAGACTAGCCATGGCACTGTGGGAAACAGCTTTGACCTACCAAGTACATCTTCAAGCTCAATTCCTGCCAGGAAAACAAAACACTCTGGCAGACGATTTAAGCAGAAACCTTATAGATCCTCACGAGTGGAAACTAAATCCACAAGTCTTCAGCATGATAACCGAGAAATGGGGTAGCCCAGACATAGATCTGTTTGCCTCTCCCCAAAATTATCAGTTGAAAAGATTCTGCACAAGGACTTACCACAGACAAGCATGAAAAGTGGATGCCCTGTCCTTCATTTGGAAAAACCTATCAGTTTATGCCTTTCCTCCTCTACCTCTCCTACCCAAGGTCCTCCTAAAAGTCAGACAAGAGAAGCCAAAGATGATATTAATTGCCCCGGACTGGCCCCGCCAATACTGGTACCCAGTCCTAAGGAACTTGTCTCAATACCCAACTTGGACCTTGCCTCAAAGACCACTACTACTCTCCCAGCAAAACACAGATCCTGCAAAATCAACTGCAGACTCTAAACCTGGCAGCATGGCTAATCATGTAATCATACAAAAGACACCTCTCAGTAAAGCTGTGATAGATGTCATTTTTGGAAGCCAGAAGGCCTAGTACTAGAAAAATCTTATGCTGACAAATGGAAGAGATTCTGTGCTTGGAATCGAGCACAAGGAACTGATACAGCAGAACCACATGTTCCTCAGATATTACAATACTTGACTGAGATGCTTGACAAAGGCCTATCTTCCTCACATGCCTCTGCCATTTCAGCTCATTACAATACAGAGCCACCAATCTTTTCTCATCCTTTACTAAAGCAGTATCTTAGAGGAGCCAAAAATGTAAGGTTTCCTAGAAGATCACCATTACCTGCATGGGACCTCAATTATGTGTTGGAAAAGCTCACCCTGCCTCCATTTGAACCAGCTGCTACTGCTGATATAAAGTTCTTATCATGGAAGACAGCTCTGCTACTAGCAATTACTTCAGCAAGAAGAGTTTCAGAGCTACAGGCCCTCATGGTTGTAGAGCCTTTTATCATATTTTACCCAGACAGGGTGTCTCTGAGGACAAATCCTATTTTTATGCCTAAGGTGGTTTCCAGTGTGGCTCTTAACCAAACAATTCATCTGCCAACTTGTTATCCGAATCCGCAGAACAAAGGGGAGAGAATTCTGCATTCCTTGGACGCACACAGACCGCTAAGATTCTACTTGAGCAGGACTAAAGCTCTAAGAAAAACTGAGCAATTACTAGTGTTATATGCTGCAGGATCAGAAGGAAAGGCTATTTCGAAACAGACAATTTCAAAGTGGATAAGCCACTGCATCCGTTTCTGCTTCTTACACCATGGTAAATGTGTGCCTCAGCCTTCCAACCATAGCTTTGGGAATCTACCCAAATGTAATGACTGCAACAGTGAAACACGAAGAACATATAGTACAGTTGTGTACACTTACCATAAATGTAGATGTCCGAGTGTATTCACTGTTGGAGTCCAGGTTACCCTCCCGCCATCCCGCTAAAGTTTATATTGATGAATGTATATGTGTATGTATGTATGTATGTATATATATATATATATATATATATATATATATATATATATATATATATATATATACAATATTGCTAACTTTTTGGGGGCAAGAAAAACTAAAGAAAATGGCGTCGGCTGCATGTTTTATACCCCTGACAACCTGACGTCATGGAAGAGAAGACAGCAACCAATGCAGGACCCAAGACTTTGGAATTCAGGCAGACTGAGGGCAACCTACCAGCAGATTACCCAAATGTAACGACTGCAACAGTGAATACATTTGAACATCTACATTCATGGTAAGTGTACACAGCTGTACTTTTTGACACCCTTGAAGCTTCTTGCAGGGCAGCAGTCACTGGATCTGTCATTAGAAGGCATGCATGGCTTAAGGAACAGCCCTTGCCAGCCCATGTCAGATCTAAATTGTTGGATGCCCCCTTGGACAAAAACAACTTATTTGGCATTAAGGCAGAAGAGGTCTTAAAAAAAGATGGTAGAAAAAGCAAAATCTATGCAGACAGTTATGGAGTTTTTACAGGTCCAGCCACCCAGGTTCAGCAGATATTGTCCCACCAAGTACTGGTCCTTATCTCCTCCCACTAAGCCAGTCCAGCCCAGACCCTGGTGAACCAGACCTCCCAGACAGCAGCCACAGGGAATGCAGAGATATAAGCAGTGGACTACATCCACTTCAAAACCAGGGATTTCTAAGCCACCCCCTTATGGTAAGAACTCACAATGACTCACCTCCCCCTCCCCATCCCCCTGCCCACCTTCACTTACCCCTAGGAAGAAAACTCTCCTTTCATGCAAGCACCTGGGCCACCATTACCAACGACTGCTGGGTTCTCAACATAGTGTCCCAGGGATACATATTTTCTTTCTACACCCTTCCTACCCCAAAAGGGTTCCCAGATCTACCTAAAACCAGTGGGCAGAGGCACAAAAGCAAGTCCTTTCCCTGCTCTCTATGAGGGCAGTAGAGCATGTTCCTGCAGAACAGAGAGGCCAAGGTTTCTACTCCAGACTTTTTCCTGGTACCCAGAAAAGAGGGCACCTGGTGCCCCATCCTCGATCTATCCATTCTAAACACCTTCCTGGTAATTCAAAAATTCAAAATGCTCACCCTCCAGCAGCTGCTACCCATGCTATCCAAGGATGCTTGACTAGCCACCCTAGATCTAAAAGAGGCCCACCTCCATATTCCTATCAGGGAATCATGCAGGAAATATCTCCGTTTCAGGGCAGGATCTCAGCACTTTCAGTTCTCTGCGCTTCCCTTTGGTTTATCTATTGCTCCCAGAGTTTTCACAAAATGTCTGGCACCGGCCATTGCCTTTTGCAGACAAAGGAATATCCATATTTACCCATACTTGGACAACTGTCTAAGGCAGACAGCCAGGAAAAGCTGCTCAAGCACCTGTCCTTGTCCCTACTAACCTCCCTAGGGTACGCAATCAACAAAAAGAAATCCAAACGGGTGCCCACCCAAAGGATTATATTCCTGGGAGCAAGTCTAAACACAGCATCCCAGATGGCATTCTTTACACCAGAAAAGCAAAATTTCCTGACAGCCTACTTCTCTCAACTAACCACGAGACCCCAGCTATCTGCAAGGAAGGTCCTGCAAGCTCTAGGGTTTAAACATCTTGCATACTACTCATTCCATTTGCCAGACTGCATATGAGGAAACTTCAGTGGTACCTAAAAAGCCTTTGGTGTCAACACTCTCTCAAGACCTGGAGATTCTTATACCTATAATTCCTTGCCTCAGAAAAGATTTTCTTTGGTGGACAACAGCATGCTCCCACAACAAGGGACTACCTTTCTCACCACCACCACACCCCCTGCCACCCAGACCCTCACCACAGATGCATCAGACTATGCCTGGGGTGCACACCTGGACGGCAGGTGCATACAGGGCCAATGGAACCCAAAGCAAATCCCTCTGCAAATCAACCAAAAAGGGATTATGGCTGTCCAGCACGCCTTGATAGCTTTCAAGCCACTTCTCTCCCCAGTGGCTCTCCTGATCAGACAGATACCACCACTGTAATGTGGTATATCAACAAGCAGGGAGGGACTCGCCCCTACCCTCTATGCAGGCTGGCCATGACCCTCTAGCACACAGACTCTGCCATGCAACTCCACCTGTTAGCACAATTCCTACCAGGTTCTTTCAACTCTCTGGCAGACCAATTAAGCAGAAATTGTCTGGACCCACACGAGTGGCAGCTCAACACAAGAACCTTCACCCTAATAACCCAGAAATGGGGCACCCCGAAGGTTGACCTCTTTGCCTCCAATCATCAGCTCAGCAAATTCTTCACCAGGGAGCATCACTGCATTGCTTGGAAAGTTGATGCCCTGTCTTTCCCCTGTGTCGATCTATCGGTCTATGCCTTTCCTTCACTACCTTTCATCTCCAGGGTACTGCTCAAAATAAAGGAGGAAATACAAAGGACAATTTTTATAGCACCAGACTGGCTTCGTCAGCACTGGTACCCCTTGCTGCACAGCCTGTCCCCACTGTCACCATGGCATCTTCCTCAGATTCCAAACTTCCTGACCCAGAGGGAAGGGGAATGCATGCATCTCATATTGCAGACACTCAGTTTGGCAGCTTGGCTTATTTCCTAACCCCCGATTAATCTGCCAACCTCAGTAAACAGGTTCTAGATGTTATACATGAGGCCAGATGCCCTAGCACTAGAAAGTCTTATGCTGACAAATGGAAATGGTTCTGCACCTGGATTCAGGATAAGGGAGCCAATACGGCACAACCCTCCCTCCCTCCCATCCTGGATTACTTAGCTGACTTACTACACAGTGGCCTCTCTTTTTCCTCTATTAAAATTCATGCCTCTGCTTTCTCTGCTAATTTTCCCACTGAGCAGCCCCTTTATTCACACCCCTTGATCAAACAGTTCCTAAGAGGAACTAGCAACTTGAGGCCACCTAGAAGAGCACCAACCCCAGTTTGGGACCTTTAACTTTGTGCTGGAAAAGCTCACCCCACCCTCCCACCCCTCCCCTTCGAGACAGCTTCTTCTGCAGAGGTAAAATTTCTCTCCTGAAAGACAGCTTTCCTTTTGGTCATCACTTCAGCCAGAAGAGTCTCCGAGCTGCAAGCACTCATGGCTGTGGAACCCTTTGCTGCAGGGGCAGAAGGCATTGCCATCTCTAAACAAACCATTTCCAAATGGATAGCACACTGCTTCCATTTCTGCTACAGGCAACATGGAAAGCCTCACCCCCAAGAGGGTCAGGACACACTCCACCAGAACAGCCTCCACCTCTGCAGCTTTCTTCAGAGGAGTCCCCACCAGTGACATCCTGGAGGCTGCCACCTGGACATCTGTTCACACTTTTACCAAACATTGCCACCTGCCTCTCTTCTCCAAATCCAGGGCAGGGTTTGCCTCTGCAGTCTTGCAGGGCATCCTAGCCAGCCCCTAGTTAACTTGACTGCCTCCACCCATTTCCTCAGCTTTGTGAATCGACCCAAATGTAATGACTGCAACAGTGAAACACGAAAAACGTAGTACAGTTGTGTGCACTTACGTTAAATGTAGATGTTCAAATGTATTCACTGTTGCAGTCCTAGATGTCCTTCAAGAATGCAACTGCAGTCATAACATATGGGTTGTCCTGCCTCAGGCAGCCCTCGGTCGGCCGGATTCCAAAGTCTGGGTCCGACGTCGGCTGATGTTGCATTTCTCTCCGACGTCAGAGCGGCTGGAGTATATAAGCATCAGCCGACGCCATTTTCTTCAGTCTTTCTTGCCGCGCGGTGCCCAAATCAGAAGCAGTTCGCAAGTGCCGGTCGGTCAGCTCCTGTATTCTTCGAATCCGAAGTCATCAAAAAAGCTAAGTACCCCATTGGGGACCTTTTCTTGCCTCAGCCGATGTCAGAAATTACTGAAAAAGTTAACAGTTGTCTGTCTTGTGGTAAACAAATACCTCATAAGGATTTCCACTCTTACTGTCTTCCTTGCCTTGGCCCAGACCACGACGTCTCAGCCTGTGTCGCCTGTGCTCGCTTCAATAAGCGCACTTTCAGGCGCCGGGCGGAGTTCGCTGAAGACTTTTTCGGCGATAAATTTGCTTATACAATGCCGTCGGAACTTCCGACATCGCAGACTCCTAAGAAAAGACCGGGACCGACATCCTCGGCCCGCGTCTTCCACCGACTCCACGCCAAAACCTACCGCGAGTGCTCCGGTTCCCCCTGAGACTGTTATTTCACCGCTCCAAACCGAAGACACCGCATTACCGATACCTCCGATACCGGAGGCCACACCGACGCCAGTTATAGATTTTCCTCCGGATACTGAAACAGAGGAAATGCCCGAGACCATTGCTGTAGATAAGGTCACTCCTGCACGTGGAGCTGCTAGGCCTCCTATGGCCATGTCTATTAAGGCCTACACACGTGCTAAGGCAGCCAGCAAGACCAAGCACCTTACTGCGAAAGCCTTACCTCAGCCTACTCCTGAAACACAAATCATGACTATGGCCGCAGACTTAATTTCCATGATTAGAGGTTCACAGGCCCATCCTGAGAGAGGATCCCAGCCTCCTTCTGATAAGAGGCCCGGGTTGAACCCTCTGACCCTATCCCTTCAGATGAAGATTCTGAGGACTCTGTTCACTCCGATGGCCAGGAAGAGCTCTTCCAGACCTATGAGGACTCTGATGCAGAGGATTCCATCCCCTCGGCCTCCCCTCCTGAGGATATTTCTTTTGGGGAAGTTCTGCATACCATGAGGGAACATTTTAAGTGGCAAGGCCAGGAATATTCTGATTACAGAAAGCGCCTTCGAACCTTCCTTAAAAAGCCCCAACACAGGCCCCTGGCTATTCCTCCTGTGCTTGATGTTTTGGATGACCTATACTCTGACTCCAGTGTTACCCCGGATACTCTTCCTCCTGCTCCAGCCAAGCCAGACAGATATTATAGGGTCCCAGAAACACATTTTCATTTCTTTAGGGCCCATGCTGTTGATTTAGAAACTATTTCTCAGGGACCTAAAGGGGTTTCAGCATCCACCTCCAAAAATCCTTTGCCTTCCAACAGGGAAGCTAGGTCATTAGAGAGATGGGGGAAAAAGGTCTACACCTCCACTACTTTATCTATGAGAGCTCTGAATTGCCTCTTTCATATGTTTCAATATCAGGATTACCTGTTAGATGATTTACAGAAAACATTGGCCTCTCCTGAACCTTTAGACATGAAGTCTTTGCAGGAAGCTGTACATAATTCTCAGCAAGTCAGCAATCACTTTCTGCAGTGTGGATATGATGCATTGGAAGCTTCATGTTGGGCGGAAAATTATCTCTGTTTTCAGACAATTGGCACAGATTGACAAAGGACAAATGGATTTTGGACATTATAGGCCAAGGTTACAGGTTCCACTTTCATACCTTACCAAGAAAACAAGGCATGCCAAACCTACCAGAAAACCAGAGGGCAGAGGCTATCAAGCAAATTTCTCTGCTTGCTCAGATCAAAGCAATAGAAAGAGTTCCACAACAAGAACAAGGCCAGGGGTTTTACTCAAGACTGTTCCTTGTTCCAAGAAAAGAAACTCAATGGAGACCAATACTGGATTTGTCCGCATTAAACACTTTTCTCATAGTACCAAAGTTCAAAATTCTGACTCTACAGCAACTCCTTCCCATGCTGGGCAAGGGGTCTTGGCTGATTACTCTGGACCTCAAGGAGGCATACCTGCATGTCCCTATCAGACACAGCTGCAGAAGATACCTCAGATTTCTTGCAGGGCCAGAGCATTATCAATTCTCAGCATTGCCATTTGGCTTATCTACTGCGCCCAGAGTATTCACAAAATGCCTGGCTTCAGTAATTGCTCATTGCAGGCTCCAGGGGATCCAAATTTACCCGTACTTGGACGACTGCCTCATACAAGCGGACGACAAATTGATTTTGACAAAAAACTTGAACTATGTCATACAATTGCTACAGGCTCTGGGATACACAGTCAACTTCCAAAAGTCAAGACTTCAGCCATCCCAGCAAATAACCTTCTTAGGAGCCAATCTAGACACAGCCTCTCAAATGGCTTACCTGACAGAAGACACGCAAGAGAAGTTAACTCATTATTTCAAAGGTTTGGCAAAACTCACCCAGATGACTGCAAGGAGATTCCTACAGGCCCTGGGTTACATGGCATCCTGCATTCTCCTGGTTCCATTAGCAAGACTACACATGAGAAAGTTTCAATGGTACCTAAAAAGCCTATGGTCTCAGCACAGCAACAACCTAGAGACAACCATACCGCTCATTCCATGCCTACAAAAGGAATTCCTATGGTGGGCCTCGGTAAGCCAGGCAAACACAGGTATGTCATTCAAAAAACCTCAGATAACACAGACCATGACCACAGACGCCTCAGACTTTGGATGGGGGGCGCACATGGAGGGCAGATGTATACAAGGACAATGGTCTCCAAAGGAAACACATCTGCATATAAACCAAAAGGAAATGCTGGCAGTAATGCATGCCATCGCGGCCTTTCGACAACAACTTCAGCATGGACAGACAACACCACTGTGATGTGGTACATAAACAAGCAAGGGGGCATCCATTCTTACCCCCTTTGCAGACTGACAATGAATCTTTGGGAAAAATCACTGAGCCTAAACATACAGTTGCAAACCCAGTTTGTTCCAGGCAAAGACAATGTGCTGGTGGACAGCCTAAGCAGGAATTTCATAGATCCACACGAGTGGAGGTTACATCCGAAAATCTTCACACAACTCACCTCGACATGGGGCAGGCCAGAAGTAGACCTATTTGCCTCCCACCTCAACCATCATCTACAAAAATTCTGTTCAAGGACATATCATCCACAAGCTTGGAAAATAGATGCTCTTTCATTCAACTGGAACTCCCTAAAAATCTATGCATTCCCACCTCTGCCACTGATGACCACAGTATTACTAAAGATCAAAGCAGAGAGGCCCAAGGGGATCATAATAGCTCCAGACTGGCCAAGACAACACTGGTATCCACTACTACGGAGCATATGTCACAACAAAAAGTGGGCCCTTCCCCAATGGCCCCTACTTTTGACTCAACACAACTTCAAAACAGTGCATCCAAACCTTCAGACGCTGCAGCTAACAGCCTGGAAGATTCCATGAATAACCTCAATCTATCTCTCTCCAAGGAAGTTCAGCGGATATTAACAGAAGCTCGAAGACCATCCACCAGAAAGGTTTACGTAGCAAAATGGAAGAGATTCAGCATTTGGAATACCAGCAAGGGACATGATGCATCATTATTGAACATCCCACTCATCCTGGAATATTTGGCAGATATGCTACAGAATGGACTCTCATATTCTTCCATAAAGATACATGCTTCAGCTATTTCAGCTAGATATAACACTGATCCGCCTGTGTTTTCACATCCTTTGTTAAGGCAATTCCTCAGGGGAATCAAGAACATTAAGCCACCAAGAAAGGCTCCAGTGCTAGCTTGGGACCTCAACTTTGTCCTAGAAAAACTGACTCTACCTCCCTTTGAGCCAGCAGCTTCAGTGGACTTAGAATTTCTCTCATGGAAGACAGCTTTCCTGTTGGCAATTACCTCAGCAAGAAGGGTTTCGGAACTACAGGCCCTAATGGCAATACCACCGTTCATAATCTTTCACAGAGACAGGGTCTCCTTAAGAACCAACCCTACTTTTATGCCAAAGGTGGTATCTAGGGTTTCTTTAAATCAAGCTATTCACCTGCCCACTTTCTTCCCCAATCCTGAGAGCAAAGGGGAAAGACTGTTGCATACCTTGGACATTCACAGACAACTTCGCTACTACCTGGACAGAACCAAGACCAGTAGGAAGTCTGATCAGCTTTTTGTAGCTTACGCCCCCTGGAGTACAAGGAAAAGCAATTTCCAAACAGACTATTTCAAAATGGATTGGACATTGCATCAGATTTTGTTATTCCTTCCATGGGAAGAATGTTCCAGCCAATGTCAGACCACACTCCACCAGAGTTACAGCCACCTCTACAGCATTCTTAAGAGGGGTGCCTACAAAAGACATTCTAGAAGCTGCTACATGGAGCTCCGTGCATACATTCTCCAAACACTACAATCTCCCTTTATACTCCAGATCCATAGCAGGCTTTGCTTCGGCAGTCCTGCAGGGTTTGATTGCCACACCATCTCTTTCCTAGAGCATTCCTCCTCCCCCAGCTAAGCTATGGTATTCAACCCATATGTTATGACTGCAGTTGCATTCTTGAAGGACATTAGTACAGTTTTGTACCTACCATAAATGTAGATGTCCGATAGATATGCAACTGCAGTCGGATTTTCCCTCCCTCCATACCCCTCTATGCCTTGGGTCCACTCCTATCCCTGTTTCTCTTAGCTGGGGATATCTGTTATGGTATATCTGTTTATTGCTTACTTATTTGTCTGGAATCCTGTTTTTGTCTTCCAATTTGATTACAGCCTTCCTTGGAGGGCACCTGGCATCTGGGGCAAGAAACACTGAAGAAAATGGCGTCGGCTGATGCTTATATACTCCAGCCGCTGTGACGGAGAGAAATGCAACATCAGCCGACGTCGGACCCAGACTTTGGAATCCGGCCGACCGAGGGCTGCCTGAGGCAGGACAACCCATATGTTATGACTGCAGTTGCATATCTATCGGACATCTACATTTATGGTAGGTACAAAACTGTGCTTTTCCCTCCCTCCATCCCCCTTTTTTCTTCCCTTTCCTTACAAGGGACATATTGGTATTTATTTTCTACTGGTGGGGTTCTTCCACCAGAACTTGTCTCCTACTTAGGGGCTCTTGACAGGTTAGGGCAAGAAAAACTGATGTAATGGCTTCGGCTGCCTTACTTTATACTACTGATGACCTGACGTCAGTCCTGAAGTGACAGCAACGGAGCCGAAATACTAAGCCTCTGGTATTCGGACCAGCAGAGGGCTACCCTGGCAGGGATATCCCAAATGTGATAACTGCAACAATGAATACACTCAAACATCTACATTTATGGTAAGTGTACACAACTGTACTTTCCCGGCCAACCTACCACTACCACCACTGCTCAAATGTCAGTCTGGTCTGATACCGCTATGCAGCCATCTGCTTCTGATGTCCGCAAAATGGTTCTGGAGGGAGACCTTGGTTTTTTCCCTACTACCTGGCATTAGCGTGGTTTTTGCGGGCCGGGCAGCACCGGTTAGCTAGGGTATAACTATTCCCGCCTCCACAAAGTCTACTCTTCAATTTTTCCCTTGGAACTAGACAAACTTTCAACTTAAGCACTCAAACCATTCACTTCTCAGCCCGGCACTTGCTCAAAACTCATAGCAAGCACTAATAAACCTTAGCACTAGAACCCCCCCCATACTGTAGAGAAGGACAAGGCTCTCTATTCGACCTTACCAGCCAGTCAGTAAAACAGCTCACTGTACCTATCCAGGCATGTCCAAAGGGCAGTTTCAGGTGTACGCTCCGGTCCAATTGGTGAATCTGGGTATTTTGAGGCAATGTTACAACTGCCTCATGTGCACAGACAACCCTCTCCTACTACCACCAAACACTAATACATTTGAGAGATGCAATTATACAGCCAAACTGGAGGCTAAGCTCTCTCAACCCAAGACTGGACCTGACAGTCAAAAGGAGAAGGGAATTACTTGCATCACACCACCAGTCTCACATAGACCTATAAACCAGCACTGGCAAAAATCACACACAAATACACAAAAACATACTTGAAATAAAAATCTGCAAAAGCAACAGAGACCTCCAAAGCAGACATCCAAGCAATCTCCACACACCCCCCCCCAACACAAACCATGAAATACATACTTCACAAAACCAGTGTGCCACGCAATCACAGCCCTTAAGGCAAAATAACATACCCAACACACTAGTAATAGGTGACTCTATAGTCGGGCACACTGATGTCCACACTAGGCTGAACAAGGAGAAGGTTACTGTTAGCTGCCTGTCGGGTGCCAGGATCCATCACATAACACAAGCACTCAAGTCACTCCAGAACAAGTACAAATATGACTCCGTCATTATCCATGTTGGTGTGAATGACCTGAGCCTTACCTCCCTGGACTACATGAAAAGACACATGGAAGAGCTTTCTGATTACGTAGCCCAGGCTGGTATAACCCAGACCCCGAGTAGCATCCTGCCCTCACCAAAAATTATACCATGGTATAAAGAAAATTATCAATTTCAACAAGTGGCTAAGCTTCTGGTGTCATTCAAAGGGGATCCAGTGTCTGTCAGCCTGGGATGACATGCTCGACAAGCCATGCTGTTTCGCTAGAGACGGCTTGCACCTGTCACCCTTAGGCTTTTGAATACTGGCCAAGGCTCTTGCCACCCGCATAGTGCCTTTTTAGGCAAGGCTCAAAATACAAACCAACTGCCGTAAGTAGCACAAGCAATAAAAAACTGAGGGTAATGCTACTCAATGACAGAAGTCTAAACCTCAAAATGCATGCACTCAAGGCACTCAAATATGGAGAAAATCGATATATGTGCAATAACAGAAACCTAGTTTAATGCTCCAGAGAGCAGCCCAGCACTACCAGGCTACAACTCATACCATACATTGCAGCCACAAAACCCAGACCGAAATACAAAAGTCGGAGGTGTAGCCATATTCATCAAGCATACCCACACCTCCAGGTTAGTGGCACAGCATGATGTTTCAGAGATCATCCACATGCAACTAACAATGGGCAGAACTGCAGTTCAAATTGTAGCTTGCTACAGATCACCCACCATGTCCCAGGACCCCCATTCCACATTTCTGGAAATACTGGGAAACATAAAGATCCTACCAAATAACCTGATATTTGGTGATTTCAATTACCCAAACATAAACTGGGAGAACTACTAAAGTACCAACTCCCTTGCCCAACATTTCTTAGAATTTATAAACTCAAACGCCCAGGATCATCTGGTCAACACCCCCACCATAGGTGACATATTGGACCTGGTTATCACAAACATGGGCAGCCGGTGTTCCACACCAGAGGTCAACCCCTCGCTGGTTAGATCTGACCATAAACTAATCACTCTGCATATCCACATTCCACCCCCACCCCCGGTCAAAGAAACCACCGTGAAAAACTTTTCAAAAGCAAACTTCACATTACTAAAGACCAAAGTGGAAAGTTTCAAATCCCTCATACTAAAGGATAACGCTGCCCAAGCTGCAAAATCCTTTACTAATGCACTATATGGGCACCTACAAGAATGCATGGATCGTGCTATCCCAAGCAAAACCAAGAGTCGCTCCTCCAAGAAAAGGAAAGCAGTCTGGTGGACCCCCGCCATAAACAAGCTATACAGTAGTAGGAGAAATCTAGTACAGAAAAGAGTAACATCCCAAGAGGGGAAGACATCCCTGATCAGTATCAGCAAGAAACTATGATCCCTCATAAAATCATCCAAGGCTAGCTTCGAAAGAAAAATTGTCAAGGACTTCAAAGATAACCACAAGGCATTTTTTAGCTATGTCAAGAATCTTAGTGGCAATTCCCAGATCTGATCAGAGTTAGCGCAGAATGGCACAAAATACACTGAACCGACCGGTATCGCCAACATCCTGGCAGACAGGTTCAGTGCAAACTTCACCCCCCCCCTCACCCCAAAAGGGCCCATAACCATACCAGAAGAATGTAATACCCCTGAAATCACAGACAGGTTAAAACAGCCCTCTGCAAAGCCAAAAACACAGCATCAGTGGGACCAGACGGTGTCCCAGGCTGCGTCCTACATGAGCTCAAAGATGAACTAACCCCTCACCTAAACACACTGTTCAAACTCAGCCTCTTTGCAGGCTACATGCCCATAGAGTGACGCACAGCAATGATTATTCTGCTCCACAAAGGTGGAGCCACAACAGACCCCGGGAACTATCGCCCTATAAGCCTGACTAGCTTGGTCTGCAAGGCTATGGAGCGCATCGTCCTGGATCTCATTAACAGAGACATTGGGAACCTCCAAACACTGGATCCTATCCAGTTCAGCTTTAAGGGCAGATCATGCCTCCTAAACCTGGTGGACTTCTTTGAGACAGTTACCAAGGCTATAGATGAGGGAAAGGTGGTCCACACAGCCTACCTAGACCTCGCAAAGGACTTCGACACCATTCCCCATTCTGGTATTATAGACAAGCTCACCAGCCTGAACATAAACCCATACATCACAAGATGGTTTGCCAACTGGCTCACGGACGGAACCCACATGGTAAGAGTTGCGGGAGCGAAGTCTGACTCTAAACCGGTTACAAGTGGCGTTCCCCAGGGCTCAGTCCTAGGACCCCTCCTTTTCAGCATATACTTCTCAGAGGTACAGGCAAGCACCGGAGGACTATGGCTGACCAAGTTTGCAGACAACTGCAAACTAGGGGCTATAATTGACTCTCCGGCTGACACAGACATCCTCCAAAAGGGTCTCACTGAGACAGATATCTGGTGTCAAAAGCATGGCCTCAAGCTAAATGCCAAAAAGTGAATAGTCATCCGCTTTGGAAAAAACAAAGTACCCACAAATTACCACATAGGTGGTAACCCCCTAAATACGGAAGACGAAATAAGGGATCTGGGTACCCAAGTAGATAGTAATCTCTCCTTTGATAATCACATTGCCAAAGTGGTTAGAAAATCCTATGTGGCCCACCTGCTCACAAAAGGGTTTGCATCCAGATCAAAAAGGTCATTGTGCCCCTCTACGCATCACTCATCAGACCCATCATAGAGTACAACGCCCCATTTGGGATGTACTTTACAAGACACCTGCAACAGCTGGATAGACCACAGAAGTACCTCACCAAGAGGATCATTGGCCTCAAACAGATGCCCTATGCAGCTCGACTGAAGAAACTCCAGCAGTACTCGGTTGCATACCGCCTACTCAGAGGTGATCTCTGCCTGACATCCAAGGCCATATCCAACCCAGAATTGATGGACATGCTCCACCTAAAGAGAGCAATATCCTCTCGAGCCACACGCTGTAGGGATCTAAACCTCACCGCAACAATAAATAGGATGTGCTGGAGGGATAGATTCCTGTCCCAGAGACTTCCTATGCTCTAGAACAAGATTCCAATCTACATTATCCATAGCTCCTCACTAACACTCTTCAAGCGAAACCTTGATGGGTGGATGGGAAACAGGAAGTTTACCCCAGGGATCAGTGGCTGTGCTGGACAGAGGCACAGGGAACTAGTCTAAGGGGGCGGCGAAAGCCAACACATTCTGGATAGGCTTATAAATGCCTTTGGGCAGATAGCCTAGTACCTACCTATGAATCAAGGGTAAAATTTGCTGACCACATCACTCTACCATGCCTTTTAAATGAGCTGTTAAACCAGAATGCACTCCAACTTTGGCTCGGCACTCCCCTTGTCATCTGTGTCTCAGTCCACCGTTCAGGATCTTTTCAAGATAACACAGGAATTCATGGCCTTCATTAAATCCAGGGAGCCCTCACAACCTTTTTCAGGTGCTTCTCAGACTCTGACTAAAAGAACAAGGGTTGTACTAAATGATGTTTTTGAGGACATAGCCTTTCACCCTGACTCATTACCATGTCTGTCTAGGAAACCAGACAGGTTTTCCAGAGTGCTTGACTTTCACAAGCATCTTGACAAAAATCCTAAAGCTGATCCCTCTGTGGTCTCCACTGAATCTGTTAATGGGGTTCACAAAGGACCATCCAGGCATCCTCTACATAATTGTAGGGAGAGCAAACAACTGGATAGAATTGGCAAGAAAACTTGTACATCGGCAACCCTAGCTATCAGAGCTTTAAATTGCAAATTCCATATGATAAAATACCTGGAATCACTCAAATATAAAATTATAGGAAAACTTGACTTCATGACAGACAGAACCTTGTGCAAAGAGGTGGAGGACATAGCTAGAAAAGCTTTGTAGGTAGCCAGACACTCCTTGAAATGTATCTATGATGCCTTAGGTGCTTCTTACAGAGCAGCTGCCACAGGCTCAGTTATTCAGGTCTCAAAACTCTGCCTCTGTAAAACCAAGTGAAAGCTGAGTTATTGGATGCCTCACTAGACAAAAAGCTCCTGTTCAGGCTTCCAGATGAACAAGTTGTCGAAACTAGACGAAAAAGGTAAACAAATTAAAACTGTCAAATAATTCTATTTGTTTTCAACCCTGAGCTACAGTAGAAACTACCACTCCAAACCTTGGCCCTTTCCACCTAGACAAGACAGGAGGAGGCCTCCCTGTGGAAAAAGACCAAGGCAATGCAGAAGATGGTGGACGGAACAGTCACAGAGATGGGGTGCTGCCAAAGAGCACGCCCACCACAGAGAACAGCAGCGACTATGTGCTACCCTTCCTTTCCTCCCCGACTCCTGGCAGGAACACTGTCCCTCTTCTTAAGTCAGTAGAATCCCATCACAAGGAGTCAGTGGGTCCTCAACATTACAGTTAAAAATTTCAAGGAAATTCCCCTCTTCTTGAGCATACCAGGACCTGCAAAGGAAAAAGAAAACTTCTTACCTTCCATTATCAGTTATTTACTTCAACAAGGTTCCATAAAGTCAGTATCCCCAGGTCAACACTGAAAAGGTTTTATTCCAGGATCTTCATGGTACCAAGGAAAGGGGGAACCTGGAGACCTCAGCAGGGCATTTCAAAACTAAACATATTCCTCAGTATGGCAAGATACTTACACTGTAAAAGCTGCTACCCATTATTTTCCAGGACACCTTCATGGTCCTATAGCAATCCGTCACAGACAGTACCTTTGATTTGTAGCCTCAGGCTGCCACTTCCAGTTTTGTGCTTCACCATTTGGTCTCCCTACTGCTCCAAGAATTTTTACAAAATGTTTGCCTCCCTGACCCCCCCTCATTAGTGTAGTGCAGAACGCTGGGTACACATATCTATTCCTACTTAAACGACTGTCTCATCCAAGGAAGATCCACCTCAGTGACCCTGAATGCTTTCCAGACCTCTCTAAACTACTAACAAAATGTGGACCTCTTGTTAACCATACAGAAATCTCAAATCCTCCCCACAGGATCCTAGTCTGGGGGCCCTGATAGGCTGAATCCAACAAAGCATTTCCCCCTCGGGACAAGATTGTTTTCCTGATGGATTATTTGAACACCCTCCTCCCAAAACAACTCATCTCAGCCAGAGAGTTCTGAAATATCTTCGAATACATGGTATAGTCTATATTCATGGTCCCATTAACAAAGCTACACGTTAGAAAATTCTAGTGGTTTCTCAAAAATGCCTGGGAGCAGCACTCCTAGCCCCTAAAAACTCATCTACCTCTGCTCCCATGCCTGAAGAAGGAATTTCTATGGTGGACAGACACGAAACAAGAGAACCTAGGGCAACTTTCATGCTGCATCAGGCAGACAAGTCTGTCCCTAGACAGTTCAGACATAGTTTGGGGAGAACATGCAGGGTATTTGGTCCCTACAACAGTGGAAGTTGCATATCAGTCTAAAGGAAATGCTAGCAATCTTTCTAATCACAAAAGGTTTCCGACTGCGTTTAAGCCCAGGGACTCTGCAAATATGAACAGACAGTATCACAGTCATGTAGTACCTAAACATGCAGGGAGGGACCTCATCTTACACTCTGTGTGGCCTTACCAGAAAGATGTTGATGTTAGCTTTAGTCTTGGGACTTACCCTGATAACATTTTACATCTTGGGTTACAGCAATTTTCTAGCAGACTTTCTGGGCAGGGACCTACCTAACCCCAACAAATGGATGTTGAAAAGGGAGGTGATCTTGGATCATGCCACTCTCTCTCTCTCTCTTATAGACCTGTTTGCCTCTCTTCACAACAAGCAATTTCTGAGATTCTGTTCCAGAACTAAACCGGAGGGAGCATGGAAAATAGATGCCTTCTCCTTCACATGGACTCATCAGTTCGTGTAGCCTTTCCTCCCTTACCCTTGATTCCCAGGGTACTTAAAAGATGAGGATTGACAGACCCAACATTATACTGGTATCCCCTTCTGGCCCAGACAGCATTGGATGTTCTTTGTGTTTCACTGTTGTAGTCATCACACCTGGGTCATCATGCCAGGGGTAGCCCTCAGTCGGCCCGAATACCAGAGGCTTAGTATTTCTGCATTGGTTGCTTTCACTCCAGGAATGGCGTCTGGTCATCAGTGGCATAAAAGCAGGCAGGTGACGCCATTACATCAGTCTTTCTTGCCGAGGAGCCCAAAGCAGAAGCCGTTTG